>NC_091124.1:37135000-37247500 GCF_040183065.1 Periplaneta americana | reverse complement strand
CGGTCAACTAATTTATCACCCTTTGCCTGTCGATCCGGAGTTGCGCTCGGGCGCGGGTTCGATCCCCGCTTGGGCTGATTACTTGGTTGGTTTTTTCGAGATTTTCCCAAACCCGAATGTCAGGTAATCTATGGCGAATCCTTGGCCTCATCTCGCCAAATACCATCTCGCTATCACCAATCCCATCGACGATAACCCAGTAATTGATACAGCGTCATTAAATAACGAAGTAAAAAATGTTCATCCACCATTAGGTTGGTAACGCAGTTGTTTTGGGATCCTTTCACGATTCTTTCAGTTAACATGGATTATTTTACTCTTTTTTGTCATCATATGGGGTTTAAAACAGTTCGCATATGTAGCTTCTGGAGTGTAACAGTGTATTTCCATTGCAATGTATAGGATCCTACTAAAAACAGTTGAAAGGTACGATTAAATATCCTGCGAAATCAGTTGCCATAGTTAGGCCTACTAAAGTATGCAATGACTGTATAGACCTATACCGTAGGCTTCTTCAGCTATGATGGTCACTATTTGTATAGATGCAACTGCAGTATCGTTCGTGATCAGGTTCTTTGTCATTTACTACAATAGATATTACTTTTCTTAGAAGCAGCCAGGAGTGACATCATAAAGATTGTTCGCTTGTGGGCCTACGCTTTTATTGTGAGCATTTCAAACAATGTCGATTGCGTATGACGTTTAGTATTCATATAAATGAAACACTATAATGACACGTCATTGTAGCTTACACTGTGAAGACAGCGCCTGCAACGTCAGAATATGTGTGTTCATGATTCTATACTTAACGTCTTTTACACTAAGGAATAAGATTATTATATATAACGTGATAATCGAGAAATATTTAATTGATAATTTCAAGAGAGCGCCATACAGCCAATCAACCAGCTCATTGATACTTGATTGACCTATAAGAATCTGATTATACTCGTACATAGCATGGTAGTCTAAAATTAATAAACGATAATTTTTTCTCTTACGTTCATTTTTTTACAATCATCTCTGCTTTGAAAGGTAAGCCTATACTCATGCATATTCCTGTTCTTATTGGTAGTTCGATGGTTGTAAAGTTGAGAAAGAATGTTGAACTCCAAGAAAATATCAGTAATCAAACACTAACATCCAACTCTGAACGTGGAACAGTTATTCATTACAACAATTGAAATGTTCAGAGTCATAATGGGCCAAGTGCCATTTATTAAAAACGGAGAAAGCAAGGGTTAAAATTAAGTGAATACCATAGTTTAATGAAGATTGACGTATCATTTAGTTTTAATGTGTATACCAGGACTGGGCAGCAAGAGCGGAGAGAGTAGAATCCGCACATTTCAATTGTGCCATATGATTTCTCTTCATCCCCTTTCTTCCCCGCCGAACACCGCGCAGCGTTGATTCAGTAACGGATGAATATTAAGCGTCCCCGTTTAGAGACTGGTTCTGCTCCCGATGTCCAGGCCTGGTGTATACTTTACAATACTTGCTATAAGTTTCCATTGAATTATGGTAATAACTTCATTTTAATCCTTGTTTTCTACGGTTTTAGTAAATGGTGCTTGGCCCACTATGGTTCTGAACCCTTCAATTGTATCATTAAAAATATGAGTTGATTGAAAAAGCTAATAAAATTATTAAGTGTAAACCTTAAGTTTAATGTTAAAAACCTGTACTCATGCATTTGTGGCGGCCGGGTAGCTCAGTTGGTAGAGCAACTGGCTAAGGACTGGAAGGTCCGGGGTTCGAGCCCAGGTGTTGACAGGATTCTTTCTCGTTGCCAAACTTTCAGAACTGTCCCGAGGTTCACTCAGCCTCCTATAAAATTGAGTACCGGGTCTTTCCCGGGGGTAAAAGGCGGTCAGAGCGTGGTGCCGACCACACCACCTCATTCTAGTGCCGAGGCCATGGAAAGTATGGGGCTCTACCTCCATGTCCCCCAAGTGCCTTCATGGCGTTTGACGGAGATACCTTTACCTTTTTTTTTTTTTTTCTTTACTCATGCATATGTGTATAACCTCAAATGTTTAGTTTTATTCTATAATTCATTTGTTTTATTCCTGCCATCTCCGGTTGATTGAATTACGGTAGAGAAAACAAGCATTCTGCTATTGATTAATGGCGGTTCATTATGATGCTATAACCTGAAATGTTCAGTTGTTTGTAAATAAATTAAATTTCAGATATCCGCGTTGTTCTCCTTGCAATAAAGGTAATAATATTTGTGTGTTTTGTGAAGATGGAAGGGGTAAGTCACTGCCATGAACATGAACATCATGATTATATTATAAAAATTCCAATCAAAATGGCATCTTTCTCGCATCGGAATTATCTCACTAAATACATTTCGTGCTTTATATTTTCTCTGTCATAATCTAATTGATCTTCTAAAGTTTAGAATCTAAACATACTATGTATGTTGTCACAACATAATTTTTCTCGACTTTCGATCTCGAAAAAAAAAAATATCATGACAACATTACATTCGTTAAACTCAATTAAATTATCTAAAAACTATTAGAAGATAATTGTATTATAGAAGATAATTGTAGGGAAAATATAAGTGCTGTGTTATAACTGGAGCCCGGATGTTTAGGCATTTATAATAGTTAAAATAGGCAGGCAAAAAAGGCAATAGAAACGTAAAAAAGAGGCACAACAATCTTTGACAAAGACATTATAAATTTTAAAAAGACATAATATATTTTAGCAATAAATTTAAATTATATCAACATAACTCACATATTTACTTCGTAGGTGACACATGTTGAGTTATAAAATATTTTTCTTCGTGATCAACTGTCTTTTCACAAACCTTTCATAACAAAACTGTTCCATTTTTTGAAAACACATGGGCACCAAATTCACTAACGTAAGCATAAAGTTTACTTTTCAATGGTTTACTGAATTTAGGCATTCTACCTAACCGATCTTATACCTTCTCTCACCCGACAATAACTGAAAGATGCCTTTCTCCTACAATAATAAACAAGTGTAGCACAAAATTGTGACAGTAAGATTTGAAAATATGAAAGCAAACAATTGGAAATACTACGTGACAACTTCTATGAGAACGAGCTTAATATTTAAAATTATAAAGCTGATTGTTGGTATCGTGAAGACATGACAATATTATATTTGTATTCATATTACACCAATAGTATTAAAGCACGATTATTAGCAGATTAAACACCGAAATAAACTACTTTTCAGAAGATTGATAAATGGGCAACTTACTAGTGTTATATATTTAAGCACGTGGGCTTACAGCTGTTTCGGTATGTACACCATCGTCAGA
Source organism: Periplaneta americana (assembly GCF_040183065.1). Classification (NCBI taxonomy): domain Eukaryota; kingdom Metazoa; phylum Arthropoda; class Insecta; order Blattodea; family Blattidae; genus Periplaneta; species Periplaneta americana. The sequence continues at coordinate 37,244,190 of NC_091124.1, read as the reverse complement.
GCCTACATCGTCATCTTGATATCGCTGCCTATTGTTTGTGTGTTGTAATGTGGAGTCAAATAGTGAGTGTGTTCTGAAATTGATCTGTGTTGAGAATTGGATTTGGGTGTGTTTTAGTGTGTCTGTATATTTCATATTGTTCTAGTGTGTTGAGTTTTTGGTTTTTGGGTTGGATGTGTAGGATTTCAATGTCTGTATTTATGTTATTGTATGTATGGTTAGCACTATTTATGTGTTCGGCATATGTAGATGTATTGTGTCCTCTGGTTATTGCTTTAATGTGTTCTTTGTAGCGTGTTTGGAAAGATCTGCCTGTCTGTCCTATGTAGAATTTGTCGTAACTATTTCATGTGAGTTTGTATACACCTGTGTGGTTGTATTTATTTGTTTGTGTTGTTTGTGTGTTGAGGTGTCTTTGTAGTGTGTTTTCTGTTCTGTATGCTATGTTGTATTTCTGCTTTCTGAATGAAGATGCGATCTTATGTGTGCTTTTGTTTTCGTATGTTAGTGTGATGTATTTCTTGTGTTCTTGTGGTTGTGTTGTATTTTGTGTGTTTTTGTGTTTCTTCACATCCTTCATTATCATGGATAATAGAGGTTCTACTATTCTAATAAAATGTAGGTAACCATAGTAATACCACAGTCTAGTATATACAATCACGAAGCTTGAGTTGTTGTGGGTACTAGGAACAGTAGACTGTGCCAGTACTATTTCGCATTGTATGTGATGAGGCGATAGTAGCGATCCTAGTGGTTAGCAACTATCTATGGATGCATATTCCCTATGTATTGAGCTTCGTGACTGTATATACTAGAGTGTGGTAATATTGCAGAATGATTTAAACCCATAAAATAATTCCAGGTGAAAGACTACCAAAGGTAGCATGTCGATGAAATAAAACGAGATCAAGAAGTAATCTGGAAGAGAGTATATAGAGATAGTCAATGCGTATTTCATGAAGAATACGACGCAATAGAAAAGTACAATCATTGTTTGAAAACAGAGGACATCTGACTAACCTTGTACTGCCGAGGTAAAGATGATACGGGAGCTTTGTCTCCTTGCCCTCCATACGCCTCCACGTACGCGGGAACACCTTTACCTTCAGACACACTAGTGATTTGCATAGGGGATCATTCTACTGTCTATGTTGGCAACCCTTAATTACGTACTGTAAAGAGTGTAATGCCTTCACCTGCATACTTTTCAGCAATGGCTGTAGACACCTCTTTGCCATCATAAATCTGGAGAAGGGCGAGAAAGTATTCCGAACTGCACCATGGAGGTGTGCCAAGGTTTTCCACAACTCTACAGCCGTGACAGAGGAAGAAGGACAGGTTTTGAGGTGCCTCGCAAGTAGCCTGGTGCAACGAGATTTAAGCCATATGGATGCCATTCTGAATAACAACAGCGCATTCTCTACTTTATTTCCGACAGTGAACCTATTACATCACATTTAACTTGTAAAGAAATTTATCTGAGATTGTTTCTCCTACGATCGGACCTTATATTCAGCACAGTTGATATATTTGTCTGTAATTTTCTGCTAATCTGAAAGCATATCTTGAAACTGCCACATTGCGACAAGTGCAGACTTGAACCTCATTCCAGGAAGTTGATAGAAAGCGTATTACGAGATTTAGAACTTTCGCTCTAACAGGTGCACAATATTTGATTATACAGGGTGTAAAATGGACGGACAACATAAAACAGTGATGTCAAAGCAAGCGCATTTTTCTGACCTTGATGTCGTGCGCGGGTATCAAGCGCTAAGTATGGAAAGACGAAGGGTTGTGTATATGAATAAGTTGCCTGTTGGATTAAGAAAACAATGGTGCACAAACTTGAAACGGAACATGACATTTTATGTCGTTATTTTTATGTGGCTTCTTTCTGTTTGATATTATCTATATTGTCTGTAAAACAAAAGTACAGGGATATCATTTTATTTTTACTTCAATTTTTATTGTACCTGAGTTTTTGAATGTACTTCACTCCCACCCCTTCTACTAAGGACGTTCCAGCAGTACTGAGTTACTGAGTATAGTAAGTTCCAGAAATATGTTCGCGTTTTCCAGTGACGAAAGAGCTTTCAATATTGGATCATATTTTCGCACAGGTACTGTCCGTTTACCTACGTCGCATCCCGATTTCCCCCACCTGCTTCTGCTCGCCCCTCTGTAATATCTGGGCTGTCTTAGCTCTTTTCTGAAAACATTAATTTCTCTTAGGAATTGGAAGTTTACGTAATATTATACAACTGTTTAATTTAACTTAAATAAAAGGGCCTCGTGATTTCTCCCCTTTCTACAATCCTGCGGCATAACCACTTGGACGGACAGTAGATAGCATGTCTGAGTAATTTTATCTGTGCGGGTCGGGCAGAAGTGAAGATTGAATTTGCAGTGCGTAGAGTAGGTACAGAATTATTTCAACATGAGTTACTAGTACGAAGGACGAAACTGGCAATTGGAATTAGATGAAATAGTCTATAGTGCGATAATATGCACAAAAGAACTGAAGCCTGTATCGAAATGAACGGCCACCATTTTCAAAATTGTGTGTAAATATTCATATTATGACTATTTTTCAATTTAACTTCTTTCTCTATATTGTACGCTAATGTGCTGTAGACAGTATAATATACACTGCATAAAGAATACGTTCGCATGGGTAGCTCAGTTCGTAGTAAAATCAGTTATTCTTAATACAGTACTGTAATTTGATTAAACAAAAACCTAATGAAAATTATCGAACTCAAAATCGCGATATTTCCTAGTTTACGTAAATGGATGAACTACTTTTCTTCCCTCCTATACCTAGCAGAGTGATTTGTTTGTGTTTTACGCCAGTATCATCGAACTCCAGTCTTGGAGGGGGGAGCAAGCGGTGTTTCCGGTTCTCTAAAGGTATAGACAGGTTAATATTAAAAATGTTAGTAAAAATAAAATGATGTCCCTGTACTAATACCAATTTCTTAATATTGCAGTTGTGTTTTAAATGTTAATAACATAATAAAGAGTTAAGAAGAAATATACACATAAATTCCATAGCAATACAACTATACTCTACTAAATGAATGAAACACATCATTCATAAAGAAAGTGATATCCCCCCCCCCCCAAAGAGACTGAGTATGACATGACAAGTTGGAATTGATATTGATCGTACCTTTAGCCTTACAAAAGTAATCAATAAACGAATCAAAACAATATTACAGTACAAAACAAAGTTACCTAGGTGCTGTATATGTTTTAAGTGTGACTAATATTCCATAACAAAACTCTCATCGCATTATGCTTTTAAGGTGATATTGGTGAGCAACTTCCTATGATCAGATTATTAAATTAATGTGCTGAAGCTATACAACACCTAGACATGTATCTTTTGCTTATATTGTAACAGTAGTTGCTTTGTTAATTCATTTCCTTACAAACAATTTTAATGCGAATATTTTCAAAATTTTCAATACACTATCTTCGGTACTACGTATTTACGGTATATTAGATTTGCCAAAACATTCTGTAAGGCTACTAAATAAATAGATGTATATCTGAAAATGTCACTTTTCTATAGAGAAAAGTTGATAAAATATTTCTTTTGGCCAACAAAATCAAACTCGTGAAAAATGAGCATTAAAATTAAAACTTACATTCTTATAATGCACTTATACTTCTCAGACAAATCTAAAAATTAACATTGATACAGTTTTAATAAGTTCTCTTCCCTTTATCTATTGAATCAGTGCTGGCCATCCCTGAATATAGCTCGACCAAACGGCATATACTACCTCTTTCGTCTGTCTCTTTCCTTTCCGCTGTAAAGCGCTCAGGCTCTCCTGAGCTCTAAAGCGCGCGCTTGCTCCTATGGGCATCAATTGACACGACTGGTATAAGAAATGAAACTGTGTTAGAAATAAGGGTGAAGAAAGAATAATGCTGAAAGTAGTCAAGGAAAGAAAAATAAATTAGTTGGATCACTGGCTAAGAAGAAACTACCCACTGAAGGCTGTACTGGAAGGAATGGTGAACGGGAAAAAAAGTTCGGGGCAGAAGAAGATATCAGATGAGAGACGACATTAAGATAAATGGATACTAAAAGGAAGGCGGGAAAGAGTGGAGAATACTGGATTTGCTATGAATAACGATGTTATTGGGCAGAAAACTGTGAATGGGTGTGGGCGTGTAAGGAGAACTGTATTATAGGCCTACTCCAGAAAAATGTTGATCGATTTGAAATATATCGATTTAAGACAATACAGTAGAACCTCTATTATCCGTGGTAAAGAAGGAGGTGGGCTGAACAGTTAATCGAAAAAATCGGATAATCCGTACCATAAAATATTTTCGTAAATTTAGTGAATAATATTTACACTTCAGTAATTCCCTTCGTGGTGTTTTGTTTAACACGCTAGATGGCGGATCAGAAGTTCACTAATTTAAGTCTGATTGTCAGTGACGGGTTTTTAATGGTCAAGGAACTCCTTATAATTGCTTTCTGTGGAAATATATGAGTAGTGGAGGTCTCGTACATATTTTATACACTCCAATCTCGTATTCTGATGCGAGATGAGTCACGGTTTCTCTTTCCCCAAACCAATCAAATATTTACGCTTTTTTTCTATTCTTAGCACAGTGAGATTCCTTTTGACACCTGTAGAAAACATTTCCTACAGTTGTTATACAGGGACATCATTTTATTTTTACTTCAATTTTTATTGTACCTGAGTTTTTTAATGTACTTCACTCCCACCCCTTCTACTAATGAAGCTCCTCCACACAGATCCAAGACCCATAGCGTAAACAGCACTGAGTTAGCGATTATAGTACGTTCCAGAAATATGTTCGTGTTTTCCAGTGACGAAAGAGCTTTCAATATTGAATCATATTTTCGCACAGGTACTATCCATTTGCGTACGTCGCATCCCGATTTCCCCCACCTGCTTCTGTTGGCCCCTCTGTAAAAGCTGGGCTGTCTTAGCTCTTTTCTGAAAACATTGGAATTGGACGTTTACGTAATATTATACAACTGTTTAAAATAACTTAAATAAAAGGGCCTCGTTAAGTAATTAACTGTCACGTGATTTCCTCCCTTTCTACGATCTTGCGGCATAACCACTTGGACGGACAGTAGATAGCATGTCTGAGTAATTTTATCTGTGCGGGTCGGGCAGAAGTGAAGATTGACTGTACAGTACGTAAGGTACTCTTTTATAGAGTAGGTACAGAATTATTTCAACGTGAGTTACTAGTACGAAGGACGAAACTGACAATTGGAATTAGATGCAGTAATCTATAGTGCGATAATATGCACAAAAGAACTGAAGCCTGTATCGAAATGAACGGCCACCATTTTCAAAAATGTGTTTAAATGTTTATATCAAGAGTATTTTTCAATTTAACTTCATTCCCTATATTGTACGCTAATGTGTTGTAGACAGTATAATATACACTCCATAATGAATATGTCCGAATGGATAGCTCAGTTCGTAGTAAAAACACTTATTGTTAATACTGTACTATATTTTGATTAAACAAAAACGTAATGAAAATTATCGAACTCAAAATCGCGATATTTCCTAGTTTACGTAAATGGATGAACTACTTTTCTTCCCTCCTATACCTAGCAGTGTGATTTGTTTGTGTTTTACGCCAGTATCATCGAACTACAGTTATGGAAGGGGGTAGCAAACTGTATTTCCGGTTCTTTAAAGGTATAGACAGGTTAATATTAAAAATGTTAGTAAAAATAAAATGATGCCCCTGTACATTACAATAATTCCAACAGTAGACCATACTGTGTAAAAAAAGGCTTGCAATAACAGTCTCTTTAAAAAAATAACGTGCTAATACAATGTACAGTACTGCATATATTTCTACAGTAAAAAAAAATGTGAAAGACAGACGGTTAATACACCAATCGATTAATAACGGATAATCGGGATTCTGTTGTATATTGAACATTGGACAGTTACAAGGAAGATGACGCGAGAAATGTTTACAGGAGAAAGAGAGAATACATAATTCTACATCTTTAGACTATTTATGTCTACCCATGCTTTTCTACGTAGGTGTGCTCTGTACAATGATGTTATTGTAGGTTTTCTGCGTCCGTTTTCCAATGTTTCCCATTTAAGTGTTTTTATCGTATCATTCCCGTCTCCTCTTTTACCTTTCACAAATTTAGCTGCCCTATACTGGATTAATTCTAAGGAATTTATGTGATATATTCTATAGGGATCCCAACATGTAGGCCTAGTTCTGTATTCCATTAACGGTCGCACTAACGTTAGATATGCTTTTTCCCTCGATTTGAGGCTAGCTATTTTCAAGATTCTCGTAATAAAGTGAAGTAGAGCGAGTCTTGATGAGAATCCACCTGTATGTAGGCAAAAATTTTGCACGATTGTCCACAAGTAGCATATAAACAGGGGCTTTTGTTTACTGCACAAGCGCAGTGTGTTGTAAGCGAAAGTTATACAATAATGGAGCTCCAAATTTTATTTCCGTAGCTATACACTCTATTTTATCGATAGCCGACTTATATCCCCAACAGTAAAAGGACAATGGTATTTATTTGAGCTAAAAATTCACGAAAATAAGACTTCGGACTTAATTTTAAATCAGGAATCCGTCCCTGAGCTCGAGTTCTGCCCTTTCAGGAACGAGTTAAAATTTTATCTGTGTATACTGTATTTTATGTTACAACTATTAGCAAAATAAAATAAATAAGTAAATAAATAAATATAAATAAATAAGTAAATGTGCCTAGGGTTCAATTCTAACGATAGAGACGAAATCTAGCATGCGACTAGAAATCTTTTGAAAAGTTGTGAAATATGTCTTAGAGAAGATGATCGACATTTCCATCACCTATTTTTAAGTAGGTAAGCAATAAATTACATCTGTAATGTAATGTCTAAGTCACGAGATTTCATTGGAGGAAGCTAATGTTCTCAATCACCGCTAAACGGTCTGTTACTTGCCCATGTCGCTTTTCGAATAGCGTCGTACTAAATGAAACCTGTTTCCAAGCGTACACTAGTTGTATTACTCACAGAAACATTTTTATTATACTATTCAATTTTTATGAAGAAAAATAAGTGGAACAGTGTGTGAAGTTAACGTTGTATCTCAAAGACATATTTATTTAGTTGCCGTCTGTAGGAATGCAATAAGTTAAGTACCACCCTGAAAGTAATTATTATTATTTTCCAGCATTATGTACTTATTTAGCGATGATTTAATGATGCTCGCAACTGCCGAGGTTATATCAGCGTCGTCGGTGTGCCGGAATTTTGTCCCTCAGGAGTTCTTTTATATGTCAGTAAATCTACTTACTTTTTTTTTAAGCATACTTAAATGCCATCGACCTGGGCCGGGATCGAAACCGCAACCTCGAGCACAGAAGGTCAGCACTATAACAACTGTGCTACCCAGGGCGACAATATGTTTGAATATTAGATAGTAATTTCTTTGAACTTGTGTGTTAACATCTAGGCTGATATTAATTCTAGGCATAAAACATAGTAGGCTACTAATGGTTATTTTGACAGTTTGTTGATTATCTCTAGCCTTGTCGAGATTGTTAGTAGCTAACTGCTGGCATTATTACCATTGTGTGTGTGTGTTTGCATACGGAAATTTAAACCCAATGTCTAACAAAAAAAAAAAAAAAAAACGGCAAATTTGTTCCGTGTCAGCAGTTAAGTGCTTGTTTTGTGTTAGACTAGTGTCATTCTTAAAAAATCGCTCTACCTCTGATTCTATACGGCCAGTATGTGAACCTGGCACTCTTGGGTCTTTGTGTTTAAATGTGTTATACAAGAAATTCGCTTTCCTTTCTCTTTCCAGTTTTATGTACCCCTGCATTTTTAGCATAACCTCAAAATAGAGTATTTCTTTCTAGGAGATTCCAATGCAAGGTTGTTGGTGAAACTTTTATACCTGTGGGGAGAATCATAATATGCGACTTTTTTGCTGAAAATAGGCAGCAAAGTATATTAATATGGGACCAACGAACGAATGCAGCAGTTGATGTTAAACACTGTTTCCTCTATTTTAAAAATATTAATGAAGGATGGTATGTTAGGTTGTACTGAAACATTTTATTAATGCATTATGTTTTTAATTCATTAATTTATTTAATTCATTTATTCATAGTTTTTGTCCAAGGGCAGGTCTTTCACTGTAAACTCAGCATTTTCCAATCTTTCCTATTTTCTACCTTCCTCTTAGTTTCCGCTTATGATCCATATATCTTAATGTAGTCCAGCGGTCAAAGAACTCTGCACTCTCGGGCTAGTGTCTCTTACCCGTGGACAAGATACTGGCCTAGCGTGCATTCGTGGCTGCTGGCGGGTATGCTGTCTCTCTATCCCTTGTGCACGACGGAGCATATTTCCTTGCACTCCCTACACTCTACCCATTTCAGCGAGTGCTGATGACCACTGATGTAGTCTATCATCTGATATCTTCGTCTGCTGTCAACTTTTCTCCCGTTCACCATTCCTTCCAGTGCATTCTTCAGTAAGCACTACCTAGGTAAAAATAGTTTATATCTAAAATAGTAAAAATAGTAAAATTAAAGACTTTATAGCCTCAAATCAAATAAAGATATAATAAACATTAAAATTTCACCTAAAAACTGAACAATAACCTCCAAGTAAAATTTTCAACTATTTTAGCCCGTGACTCAAGCAATTGCTTCTTCTCTTTCTGATTTGTTTCAGCATCATTTCGTTTCTTATTCTGTCTGTCCATTTCACACGCTCCATTCTTCTCCATATCCACATTTCAAACGATTCTATTCGCTTCTCTTCACTACTTCTTAATGTACATGTTTCTGCCCCAGACAATGCCATACTCCACACAAAACCACTTCACTAGTCTCTTCCTTAGTTGTTTTCCAGAGGTCCGCAGAAGATGCTCCTTTTTCTATTAAAAGCTTCCTTTGCCATTGCTATCCTCCTTTTGACTTCCTGGCAGCAGCTCATGTTACTGCTTATAGTACACCCCAAGTATTTGAAGCTGTCCACTTGCTCTACTGCCTCATTTAGAATTCGCACGTTTACCTTCTTTATTTTTCTTCCCGTAGCCATGCATTTATCTTCATCTCAAATTGCTCACAGTTCTCATTTAGCTCCAGTAGCATATCGCTTAGTATCATCTCCTCTTCTGCTAAGAACGCCATATTATCAGCAAATCTTATGCACTTTATTTACGGATCTATAATTTGTTAGTGTTGTAAGTACTAACATTCTACAGTTTATTTACAGCACCTTTTCAGTTTTCTTAATGTGACAGAGCACAGTAGTGGTTTACGGGTTCATATCTGAATATATGTGGTGATAGAGTACCTAATCATTTGTGAGAATTCATCGAGATGTTTTCATCAAGCGTTATCTACATTCAGTGATGTATCCTCGTCGAGAAATAATTTATTTATAATGAATATGTCCACGTGTTCTTCGTTGTTGAATATTGTCTGTTATTTCAATTTGATGTTATTTTAACTAACGCTGTAATTTGTAGAAAATCCAATGTTGTGTTAGGAATTTTACCTTCCCAGCCGTCTTAAGCTGTTCAGAAACTATTGATACATTCCCATTCTGCGATCCCAGGGCCACCTTCTGTCATGTGGATCGGAATTTTTATAATGTAGGGTTATTTTTCTTCTTCAGGATGTTATGAATTGTAGACCACCAAGCGAGTTGACTCAGATGGTAGCATAGGATGTCTCGGGTTCAAACCCCGCGGCCGTCCAATCTGACTGGGATTTCTCATAGTTTCTCTCAGTCACAACACGATATATGACCACAGATATTAAAGTGTTTATAAATAAACTTGACAAAAATATACAGACCGCTTTCTCTGTTCGACTTCTTGGGATCGGCGAAATGTGTGCAGCCTGTCGGAGCATATATGAAACACAGACTATAATGTCCATTAGTCCGGGGTTTTTCGGATATCCTATACGTAATAATAATATTACCTGAGTACTTACTTACTTACAAATGGCTTTTAAGGAACCCGAAGGTTCATTGCCGCCCTCACATAAGCCCGCAATCGGCCCCTATCCTGTCCAAGATTAGTCCAGTCTCTATCATCATATCCCACCTCCCTCAAATCCATTTTAATATTATCCTCCCATCTACGTCTCGGCCTCCCTAAAGGTCTTTTTCCCTCCGGTCTCCCAACTAACACTCTATATGCATTTCTGGATTCGCCCATACGTGCTACATGCCCTGCCCATCTCAAACGTCTGGATTTTAAGTTCCTAATTATGTCAGGTGAAGAATACAATGCGTGCAGTTCTGTGTTGTGTAACTTTCTACATTCTCCTGTAACTTCATCCCTCTTAGCCCCAAATATTTTCCTAAGCACCTTATTCTCAAACACCCTTAACCTATGTTCCTCTCTCAGAGTGAGAGTCCAAGTTTCACAACCATACAGAACAACCGGTAATATAACTGTTTTATAAATTGTAACTTTCAGATTTTTGGACAGCAGACTGGATGATAAGAGCTTCTCAACCGAATAATAACACGCATTTCCCATATTTATTCTGCGTTTAATTTCCTCCCGAGTGTCATTTATATTTGCTACTGTTGCTCCAAGATATTTGAATTTTTCCACCTCTTCGAAGGATAAATCTCCAATTTTTATATTTCCATTTCGTACAATATTCTGGTTACGAGACATAATCATATACTTTGTCTTTTCGGGATTTACTTCCAAACCGATCGCTTTACTTGCTTCAAGTAAAATTTCCGTGTTTTCCCTAATCGTTTGTGTATTTTCTCCTAACATATTCACGTCATCTGCATAGACAAGAAGCTGATGTAACCCGTTCAATTCCAAACCCTGCCTGTTATCTTGAACTTTCCTAATGGCATATTCTAGAGCGAAGTTAAAAAGTAAAGGTGATAGTGCATCTCCCTGCTTTAGCCCGCAGTGAATTGGAAAAGCATCAGATAGAAACTAACCTATACGGACTCTGCTGTATGTTTCACTGAGACACATTTTAATTAATCGAACTAGTTTCTTGGGAATACCAAATTCAATAAGAATATCATATAATAATATTACCTGAGTAATTGAGAAAATAACTTATTGTAATTGTAGGATTGCTTTTAGTTGTTAGGATGGTGTGGAAGATCAGTGTACACATCTGTAAAGATATGATTGAGTTTGAAGAGCGAGGCCAAGTCGATTTGGGCTTGATCCAATTGGGTGTTGTCAAGCAGAGGAATCACTCATTCCAGTAGGTGTGTTAGCTTAACAGTCCTTGATGTGGCGCAGTCCTTGGACTGGCTCTTATTTATGTGACAACATCGAGGTCTAACCTCTGTCTCATTTCCGTCTTGAGCCAAGGGAAGTCGTATAAACAACGGTGATACCGATCGTAACCCCCTACATGCAGAGGGCGACAATTGTCTTCCCTAATTAATCTCGGATATAAACTTACAGTGTGAAAGAGAAGGCCTCATAGCCTTAACTATACCACAATAAATAAATAAATAAATAAATAAATAAATAAATAAATAAATAAATAAATAAATAAATAAATAAATAAATAAATAAATAAATAAATAAATAAATAAGTAAATAAATAAATAAATAAGTAAATAAATAAATAAGTAAGTAAATAAATAAATAAATAAATAAGTAAATAAATAAATAAATAAGTAAATAAATAAATAAATAAATAACTAAAAAAATATAAGTAAATAAATATACTGTATAAATAAATAAGTAAATAAATATATAAATATTTAAGTAAATAATAATTAATCTAATAAGCAAACACGTAAATAAATAGATAAATAAATAAACACAGTAAAGAAGTAAATAAATAATAAATAAGCAAATAAATAAATAATAAATAAATAAATACAGTAAGTAATAAACATATAACTAATTAAATAATAAATCAGTAAATAAATAAATAAACAAATAAATACACACATAAAATAAACAAACAAATAAGTAAATAAATAGGTAAATAGGTCGTCGTCATCATCATCATCATCATCATAGTCATCAGCCATACAGGTTATAGTCCCAGAAGGACTGTTACGGTCCACAAAAGTTTTCAGCCCATCTCTTCATTGGACGTCCAGTTGATCTGCCTCTAGGTTGGTAATGCAGAATTGCACGAGGGATTCTAGTCCTAGACATACGCCTCACATGCTGGCATCTGTTATCTTGATAGTGACATATTTAGGTAAATAAATAAATAAATAAATAAGGAATAAGTAAGTAAATTATAAATATGTGAGTAAATAGCTAAATAAATACAGTAAATAAGTGAACAAATAAATAAATATGTAAATAAATAAATATATAAGTAAATAAGTAAACAAATAAATGAATAGATAAAGAAATAAATAAATAAATAAATAAATAAAGAAGTAAATAAATAATAAATAAGCAAATAAGAAAAATAAATAAGCAAATAAATAGGTAAATAAATCATCATCGGATATACAGGTTATAGTCCCAGAAGGGCTGTTACGGTCCACAAAAGTTTTCAACATATCTTTTCATTGGACGTCCAGTTGATCTGCCTCTAAGTTGGTAATGCAGGATTACATGAGGGATTCTATTCCTAGACATATGCCTCACATGCTTACGCCATTTATCTTGGTAGTAACATATGTAGGCAAATAAATAAATAAATAAATAAATAAATAAATAAATAAATAAATAAATAAATAAATAAATAAATAAATAAATAATAAGTAAATTATAAATAAATAACTAAATAAATAAGTACCGTAAATTATAAATAAATAGGTAAATAAATAAATACAGTAAATAAGTAAACAGATAAATAAATTAATAAACAAATGAACAAATAAATAAACAAATAAGTAAATAATAAATAAGCAAGTAAGCAAATCAATTATTTTCTGAATGCTCATGCAGAGAAAAGCTCATTCTGTGAAAAACTGGTCTGATAACTTATTCGTTATAAACAAATTTCTTTTTACGTAGCTGGAATTCAAATCAGAGCCCAGAGTATTTCGCGTAACAGTAAATAGATTTATAACTTGAAACACCTGTCATAACGAAGTTTTTGTTCATCACAAATTCTACTTTGTCTCACCGGTTTCGAACCCAGGTTTCCCGTGTAAAAATCCGACGCAAAAGTCGTTCGTCTAACGGAATATGATTGGAAAGATTTAATACAGCGAATTTCATCCTAGCCTTGCGCAGGTTTTGATGCAAGGCCCCCGTGCTGTTAGTTTATGCCCCTGGTTGTACTTACATAACAACCTGCCCAGTTCTATTTTTCTTATAAGGAAAAGCCAACACCTCCAGTTTCCTGATCAAACTCATCAAACGGTTGATTAAGATAAATCCATACGATAATAAACCCCATTGACTGACCTACCTCGACGTAATCACGGCACAGAAAATCACATGTCAACTTGACTCTATGTGATTACGAAGCTTAATGGAATTAAATAGGAAATAGCTAATTACGTTTTGCATCTGGGAAGTACTACGCACTATAAGAAACTCTCTCGTTTCATATCGATTTGCATCAGTGGCGTACTTCCATGCGTTATTACTCTCTAACGTGTTGGTCAGTGCAGAGGCTTCTACTGTTCGCAAGGAAACTGTGAGGCGAGGGATAGTTTTCAGTATTTTTCTTCCTCGGTCAGAACGCTATAGATAAATTGAACGAAGACATTGACTCGATTGTGACATGGACAAAGAAACTCCATCTTAAAGTCAATCCTGGAAAGACAAAGACTGCTGTGAGTTGGTTCGAATCCTACTTACGGGAAAGACAGCAATGTGTTGTATCCGGGAATCGAAGCTCCTCCTGGCTTGACATAACATCAGGTATACCACAGGGGTCGGTACTCGGACCATTGTTGTTCACAATATATGTCAATGATATTACATCTCTTGTAAGGCATTGTAACTATCACTTGTATGCTGACGATCTTCAATGCTACATCTCTTCCCGCTTAGACCGAGTAAATGACGCTATAGATAAATTGAACGAAGACATTGACTCGATTGTGACATGGACAAAGAAACTCCGTCTTAAAGTCAATCCTGGAAAGACAAAGACTGCTGTGAGTTGGTTCGAATCCTACTTACGGGAAAGACAGCAATGTGTTATATCCGGGAATCGAAGCTCCTCCTGGCTTGACATAACATCAGGTATACCACAGGGGTCGGTACTCGGACCATTGTTGTTCACAATATATGTCAATGATATTACATCTCTTGTAAGGCATTGTAACTATCACTTGTATGCTGACGATCTTCAATGCTACATCTCTTCCCGCTTAGACCGAGTAAATGACGCTATAGATAAATTGAACGAAGACATTGACTCGATTGTGACATGGACAAAGAAACTCCGTCTTAAAGTCAATTCTGGAAAGACAAAGACTGCTGTGAGTTGGTTCGAATCCTACTTACGGGAAAGACAGCAATGTGTTGTATCCGGGAATCGAAGCTCCTCCTGGCTTGACATAACATCAGGTATACCACAGGGGTCGGTACTCGGACCATTGTTGTTCACAATATATGTCAATGATATTACATCTCTTGTAAGGCATTGTAACTATCACTTGTATGCTGACGATCTTCAATGCTACATCTCTTCCCGCTTAGACGGAGTAAATGACGCTATAGATAAATTGAACGAAGACATTGACTCGATTGTGACATGGACAAAGAAACTCCGTCTTAAAATCAATCCTGGAAAGACACAAGCAATTATATTAGGACACAAACGGCAAACCGACGCTGTAAAACACCTTGAAATTTCCAACGTTAAAGTAAGTATAGTGCATATCCCTTTCAGTTCTTCGGTAAAAAATCTTGGCATTCACATGGACAATAATCTCAACTGGGACCTGCAAATCACAGAAACCTGCAGAAAAGTATATTCTATTATCCATGTGCTAAAAAGGATACATGTTCATCTCCCCTCTTGCTTAAAAAAGTCCCTTGTGCAGACACTTGTATTTCCCTATTTTGACTATGCTAACATTTTACTGACTGACCTCTCCATGCGACAACAAAACGAAACTTCAACGTGCTCGTAATTTGCGTGTACGTTTTGTAAGCAATGTTCGTAAATATGATCATATTACCCCATCCCTGCAAGCAATAGGTTGGCTTAAACTAGATAAGACAAGAAATTTACATTCACTCCTCTTTCTCTTCGAAATCTTGAACTCTTCTTTTCCTTCGTACCTGTCGTCTCGCTTCACTTACCTTTCTTCCCACCATAATCTGAACACACGCTCTCGTCATGAAACAATACTAACAATATCATCCCATCGCACCTCCTCATACTCATCCTCTTTCACAATAGCCCTGCCAAGACTCTGGAATTCGCTACCTGCTAGCATCAGGGACTTACTTACTTACTTACTTACTTACTTACTTACTTACTTACTTACTTACTTACTTACTTACTGGCTTTTAAGGAACCCGTAGGTTCATTGCCGCCCTCACATAAGCCCGCCATTGGTCCCTATCCTGTGCAAGATTAATCCAGTCTCTACCATCATATCCTACCTCCCTCAAATCCATTTTAATATTATCTTCCCATCCACGTCTCGGCCTCCCCAAAGGTCTTTTTCCCTCCGGCCTCCCAGCCAGCATCAGGGACTGTCGAAATAAAATTGAATTCAAACGCAAACTTACTAGGCACTTGGTCGATAATTGATTTCTTGTAAATAGTTTCCTTAATCTATCACAAAATATTTCAATATCCAGTAATTTCATCACTATACAATTTTGTTATTCTAGGTTTAATTTGTAATTCAGTAAATATAAAATATTCTTTGTTTTTCTATGATAAATTATCTAGCTTTAATTAGTGAGGTAATCTTGTCGTGCTTTGATTTTTATTGTAAATGTAATTGTAAATTTAATACTAATTGTAATTTTATTTGTAATTGTAATTGTAAATTTAATACTAATTCTAATTTTATTCTTCATATTATAATTGTAATCCCCTGGTAGAGGGGCAGAAAAGGCCTGACGGCCTTGTCTCTACCAGGTTAAATAAATAAATAAATACTACTACTAAATAATTTTATGTGCCGCAATTCTGAGAGAAGGCGGATTTGAAAGTTTTTTTTTTTTTCGAACGTTGTTTTTATGTCTTGTAATAGGCCAATGTCATCATTCAGGGGTTTTCAAGAGTACCGCATAATTACAGTGACATTTCGTTTATATGATATCATTCCATTTTAGACCAATGAAGTGTAGTGAAATTTTGAATTCCAACAAATCACAGACATATATCGCAACAATTTTTGCAATGCGATTTATCACAATCAATTTATCGCATAGTCCTTCTTTTGTTTAATCATTGCCGCCAACTGTTTTCCCTTAAATCGATAAGCATGAATCTATTAATGTAATGGTAAAGTAGGCCTATTAAGTAAAGTGCGAATTCCTACTTCCACATCTACATCTTCATCTCCTAATTCCATGTCCATTGTATATAAAGAAAATGACACTATTTCATTCAGATTTGATAACTACGTTTTCAATAATTGTTCATTTAATTAATGTTTTAATCAGATTATTTGTAATACTTACAAATGACTTTTGAGGAACCCGAAGGTTCATTGCTGCTCTCACATAAGCCCACCATCGGTCCCTATTCTGTGCAAGATTAATCCAGTCTGTATCGTCTTACCCTAACTCCCTTAAATCCATTTTAATATTCCTCTCACTTATGTCTCGGCATCCCCAAAGGTCTTTTTCCCTCCGGCCTCCTAACTAACACTTTATATGCATTTCTGGATTCGTCCATACGTGCTACATGCCCTGCGCTTCTCAAACGTCTGGATTTAATGTTCTTAATTATGTCAGGTGACGAATACAATGCGTGCAGTTCTGTGTTGTGTAACTTTCTCCATTCTTCTATAACTTCATCTTTCTTAGCCCCAAATATTTTCCTAAGCACCTTATTCTCAAACAACCTTAATCTCTGTTCCTCTCTCAAAGTGAGAGTCCAAGTTTCACAACCATACAGAACAACCGGTAATATAACTGTTTTATAAATTCTAACTTTCAGATTTTTTGACTAGATGACAGAAGCTTCTCAACCGAATAATAATACGCATTTCCCATATATATATATATATATATATATATATATATATATATATATATATATATATATATATATTCTGCGTTTAATTTCCTCCCGAGTGTCATGTATATTTGTTACCGGTACCGTTTTTTGTTTGCTGTGGTCGTGCCAGAGAATCAGTCCCATTCTGAGGCTTATTGTAAGGTTTCGTAACAACCTTTTTTTACGGTGATGGATTGTTAGCCCTTCGCCCAACCCCAAACTGGAGGGCCACCCCTTATCGGCTGTCCATGACTGCTTATTCAATATATTCGCAGCTACCCTCCATATTTGAAGACCGTCTCCTCTATCCGTAACATGAGGACGCGCCATGCCGTGGTAATAGGGACCCACAATGGAGATTATTTGTAATTATATTATAAAATGTATAAATTAAATTATTATTTCAGCAGATAATGAAAATGTATTTCTGTTATAATAAGATAAAAGCGGAGTACTTGTAATTAACATTTTAAAACCTGTATTTCACTTTTCACAATTGACATTACTGAATAACATCCAATTTCTTTATTGCAATAATCGATATTCATATATTTAAACTTCACAATGTCCGAATAGGTTAAATATTCATAAATATACAACTGTTAATATTTTATGAGCGAATTTTAGGAATATATTATTTACATTTTTATTTTATTCACGAAATAGTCCTAATAAATGTCATTCGAGGTCTGAGATTACTATAGAAAATTGATTCAGAAATTATGAACAAAAAAATCAGAAAAAAAGTATTTAAAGGCGATTTCACCAACATGTTACGAATCCTCAATTAATTAATTGCAATTTAACTTGAATACGTAAGTTGAATCATATTTAATTCGTTTAGTTTTCACCAAAGACATTTAAATAAATTCAATTAATTTAGTTCCCAATTAAGTCATCACGGCCTTCGGAATCATAGTCACGAAGCTTGAGTTGTAAGGCTGCTAGGAACAATAGACTATTCCGATACTATTTCGCATTGTCTGTAATAAGGCGATATTAGCGATCCTAGTGGTTAGCAACTATCTATGGATGCATATTTACCACGTATTGAGCTTCGTGACTGTATATACTAGACTGTGGTAAAATAGTAATTTCGAAGGCTATGTGCTTTGTCAATGTAGGCAGTGGCCTTTATATTGAGTTCATTTGTTACAACAGTATAATGTCATCATAAACGGAGGCAATCTCAAAACACATTAAAATCATAGAAAACAAAAGACGGATGGGCAGAATTTAAAAGAGCAGAAGAAAGGTTGGAAGCAAGTAAAAAGAGCTTTCAATGCAAAAAACCTCATCTCAATTTCTTCAGCAATATTAAAGACAAAACGGGATAATATGAAAGTAGATGCCAGGAAGTGTCATGCAAGAAGCAAAATGGAAAGATTTGCGCTATTCCAATGCCTTCAAATGTAATATTAGGCCTACATGATACATGTTTTATTCATATTACTTTAGTTTCCGCATTTGAGACAACCGAAGATTGTTGCATTTCATTTTAATTTCTTTGATTGTATTCCATAGATCTTACATTATCAGTGAAGCTTTAAGATGTGAAACAATTCAATATTTTACAAGATTACAATTTTTTTTTGCGAGATGTAGTAAGATGAGGCCGAGGATTCGCCACAGATTACCTTGAATTTGCTTTATGGTTGGGGAAAACCTCGGAAAAACCCAACCAGGTAATCAGATAAACCTCCCCACGGCTGGGGAAAACCTCGGAAGAAACCAACCACTCAATCTGGTCCAAAAGGGGGATCCAACACAAGTCTGAGCGCAGCTCCGGATCAGCAATTCTGCCGACTGAGCTACGTTGGTGGCTCTATAAAAAATATACAGTATATAGCCAATCAGATTATTAAATTTACAAAACTAAACAATTATTGATCAGTTGAATTATAAAATATAATACATAGCAAGTAAATTAATTTAATTTAAAAGCATAAACAATTAAATCGGTTGAGATATAAAAATTGATAATATGTCATGCAAATTACTTCAAATTACAAGCATAAACAATTCATCAGTTGAGCTATACAGATTACTATTCAATTTAAAGCACATACAATTCATCAGCCAAACTATATGAACATATACAATACTGTACATACTAAACAGATTAATTTAATTTACAAGCATACTTTCGTTAAGCTATACAAAATTGTACATTTCATATCAAGTAGATTAATTAAATTTATAATCATAAACAATTCATCAGTTGAGCTATACAGACTACTATTCAATTTACAGGATATACAATTCATGAGCCGAACTATACTGTACAAAAATGTACAATATTACAGGGATGTTAAATCGCTTGTATTACGTGCTGATACTGCAAGCAATACAAATCCAAGGTTCACTTTTCAGCAAGATAAAGTGCAGTCATCGCTCTTAAAGAAATGTTTTGCAGGTTCTTGAAACCACGCAGTGCAGGCGCTTTGACATCCCTGCAATAGTACATAGTAAACAGATTAATTCAATTTGCAAGCATATTTTCGTTAAGCTATACAAAGTTGTACAATTCATATCATATTGATTAAACATTTCTTCAATAAATGTATAATTTAAGTAATAATATTATGAAGTAATAACCTATCGGTTGGAAATTTTAAATCACCTCCTGTACTATTCAACATATAGGCTACAATGATTATGTTTTTCTTAGCCTGAACCGCATTTTCAATTTTTTTTTCAATTGTATTAAAATAATCTTCAATTTCGCAAATTATCTTCGCCCGTATTGGTAAGAAATCATCATTTTGAAATAACAAGTCCATAATTCTTCTAGCCATGATGAAAATTATCGTTGTTAATGCAGGATTAATTATTTAAAAGGCCAAATAATACCCAATTAACTTAAATGTACTTTAATGAGAGCTTAAAGTCAAATTTGTTTTGGTGAAGTACATTATCCCTGTAAGTGTTAATTGAAAAGACTTTAAGTAGAAATTAATGTTAAATATATTTTGTGAACTCGGCTCTTAGACATTCTATGTTGTGCAGTAAGTTCTATTTCACAATTGCGCAATTATAAATTCTTCTAATGTAATTTACGCACAAGGGCTGTATAGTGTGGACCCGGATGAATTTTTAGATAAGGATATTAGGTTAAAATTTTCATCCTCCTCTAATGATTGCAAAAAGCGCTAGATTTAGCTGGAAACCGCTGATATTGTCAATTATGAGAAGCCTTTATACTTAATCTACATCAACATTCTCCTAAGCTAAGATACCTGAGGGTATTAAGGCCCAGCATGTTATAAGGCCCACTACCTAGTTTTGCCATTAGTTATACACTTTTGCAAAAGAGAGCAACAGCTCTTAAGACCTATTTCTTCTCGCATTCGAGTGAGGCATAAAGAATTAGATTCTCATTCTTGTTTGTAGCTGACTGGTGGCAACAAGTTATGTGTGATTATTTTATTAAATGTACGTTATTGTGTAAACTTTAAGAAGTTTGGGGCTACAGTGAAACTTTCGCTAATGAGCATATGAGCACTCCAGAAATTAAAATTGGCGCGAAGTAACAGAGCAGGAAATAAGACCCATGAAATAAATGCGTGGAAACGCCCACAAGTTCATAGAAGTCCCTGAACTATAAAGTTAAAACTCTGAAGCACAATCTTTTTGCAAGAAATGAAACAAACGAAAAAGCGACAATTCCTAATGCAGAAAGAGCATTGGATGAACCATCAACTTCAGGATTTGTAAACATCTAAGGGACACGGATGTGTTCTGTCAGCGAAAAGAATTGTTGTAAATATGCATGTGTGTGTCTCTTGTGAATGTTGAGAGCACGATGAATGTACAGGTCCCACTTAGGAGAAAACTGAAGACTTTGTATGCCCAAATTGTGTTCAGTACTTATATTCTTTATTGTGGGCCGTATTACCTGTCACAGCAGGATATAAGGCCCAGTGACACGATGTTAATTTTCATTCCTCACAACATTTATTTGTCTATTTGAATATTTATTTGAAGTAAAATATTATAGGGTAACGTCTCCATTTCAAGGAAAGAACGTTCTATTTCTTAGGTGGGCTTTATTACCCCCGGTTACCTTATTTTTTATGCGTCCCACTAATAGTGCCACCTATTGAGAACTAGCGAAACTATTTTGAAGTTTGTCGATTTGTTTTATCTTTGATTCTGAATTATCCCGTGGTTTGAAAGTTAATTATTGAAGGTCAGGTATCTTTGAACGCCAGTGTACAAGAAATTTAAAAAATCCGTGCAGTTATTTGTCAACAATGTGACGCTGAAACGTGTGTTCAGGTTACTGCCCAGCGACAGTCCTGATGTATTTTTATATTTGTGATGATGATTGGTTAATTAATATTAACTCGGCACACTCACAATCATAAAAATTTCCAGACTCTAGACATCCAGGGAATTCTTCGAGCCGGGAATCGAACCCGGGACCTCCTGATCTGGAAGCCAGAATGCTGACCAACAGACCACGGAGGCAGTCAAAAGGTCTCACTTAAGAAAAAACTGAAGACTTTGTATGCCCAAATTGTGGTCAATACTTGTATTCTTTATTGTGGGCCTTATTATCTGTCACAGCAGGATATAAGGCCCAGTGACATGATGTTAATTTTCATTGCTCACAGCATTTATGTGTCTGTTTGAATATTTATTTGAAGTAAAATATTATAGGGTAACTATAAAAGTATGCTATTCCATTATTTAAAAATTACTAAACGTCTCCATTTCAAAGGAAGAACGTTCTATTCCTTAGGCGGGCCTTATTACCCCCGGTTACCTTATTTTTATGCGTCCCATTAATAGTGCCACCTATTGAGAACTAGCGAAACTATTTTGAAGTTTGTCAATTTGTTTTATCTTTGATTCTGAATTATCCCGTGGTTTGAAAGTTAATTATTGAAGGACAGATATCTTTGAACGCCAGTATACAAGAAATGCGAAAATCCGTGCAGAGTTGAAAAGGTATGATTAAGTTACAAAGTCAGTCTGACTACAGAGTTTCCTTAATCATATTATGAAAAGCCTCGAAAACAGAGAAAATCATTACTAGAAAATAGGAACTTAGAGAGTTTTCAGCAGCAGCGAACTTCGCCTAATTCTGCAGTCTCAGAAAGCTCAGCAGAGTCACGTATCACTGCCGCTTGGGGAAAGAACAAAACAATTACACATACGGATGAAGACGCGCGTGACATTTCATAGACTTCCGTCGCGTTCTCTGCAGCAAATCAAATCGCCAGCACGGAGCGTCTAACAACTCTAATAGGATTTCACTTCTGAACTGTATCCGTCTTTGGCTGCACCTAGCGCTAGCAATATCGGTCACCTATTATGGCGAAGTGCATCAACATCGGTTAAAAACGCAGTAATCATAGATTACGAAACGACGGTTAAACAGTAACCGTGGTTAAAATGAAATTTCTGTGCACTGTTCATAATCACCGATTACTTAAACATGGTTAGTTGGAATCTCATTTAACCAGCCTAAACTCTAATTATGATGATACACTGTTTCTACAAAATGACTAAGGGAAAGTATCATAGCCTTCTTCAGTTACAAGCCGGAGCCATACGTCGGCAACACTGTAATTAACTGTCAACCGGAGGCCTACTATCCAGAACACGTGTTTGTGCTAATGCCGATTTTCAATGTAAATAAATGTAACAATATAAGTGTGTGTCGAGGGAATTATGTTCGCGGTCGTACCAAACGTTGATTGTTGATGTATTATAAATTACGTGCGTGTTGGCGATAAAAACAAGACAATAAATGAAAATATGGCTGCGGTCTTTAGCAATTTTTACGTTTAGCTTATTTAAATCCAATTTTAATCCACTTTAATTATTACAGAAGAAAATAATTAAAATATGTCTTCATAAATCTATTGATTTTCCATCTCAAAAATTGTTTTTATAATTTTAAGTACCTAAAATAAAACAAGTTTATTATATTGCATTAATAAAATTCATACATGAAAATCGAAATAATTTTGAATTGCATTCTCATAGTTATGAAACAAAAGGTATGAATTCTTTAAGATTGTTTGAACCAAAATGCAACACTGTTACAGTATTTAATCATAGTAGTAATTTACGCCCAAGAATATGTAACAAATTTATATTTAATTATCCTAATCTTGTCAATTCTAATAGTTCTAGTATTAAATTAAAAAAGTTATGTATGGATTTTATAAAAATTGAAAAATTGTAAATTTAAAATCATATATTCTTATTGCGTAGTAGACGTAAGACAAATTGTATTATATAGTTCTTAATTTCAATTAAGGAATTCGCCCCTGAGCACGAGTTCTACCCTTTCAGGGCCGAGCTAATGTTTTTCTGTTTATATTATACTAGTGGCTTGTGCAGCAAATGCTGCTGCAAACTAAGTTCGTTAGACGTTCAAATAAACATTTTTCAGATTTATTTTCAATGAAGAATACTAATTGTCTTTTTGATAGTTATTTGCTTCCATAACAATGAAACATACTCCCTCTGAATGGATATTTCTTAGGCCAAATACTTTTTCTTGAACCTACTCAACTTCAGTTTTTGAGTTTCAACGCGAAAACACAAATATCAATGTCAGGACGATAGCAGTAGCTATTTCAGGTCATTGTGGATTGTAGGCAAAAGTTAAAAAAATGTCAGGTTTGCTAAGCTTTCGAACAACAGCATTTTCGTATAGCTGCTGCATGTAGAACTTGAAATGTAGAGCATAAAATCATTTTATCCTACTAAGAGATCTTGCTGAAATGATCTGGAGACTACAAAATTTTCTAGGCCTCTTATTTTATCAGTAAGTAATACCTTTTTATCTTTCCTTAGGAACTGTAATTTTTGCGCTCTCTCGAGCCAATACTGAAGGCAATGACACATATCAATATCTACACTACACCGCCATTACTTACTTACTTACTTACTGGCTTTTAAGGAACCCGGAGGTTCATTGCCGCCCTCACATAAGCCCGCCACTGGTCCCTATCCTGAGCTACACCGCCATTAAGTATATGAAAAAGACCCAACCCCACTGGTTTAATAATTATAAAAATATTTGATTTTTAATAACAATATTATTATCTTACTTAAGTTTTGTAGTTATATATAGCAGTCACTCAGTAAATTATAGAAATGAAGATCTAAATTAAGATATTCTCTACATTTACTTACATAACCTCAAAACGTTTCACTTTCATGTCATCAATATAGCATCAATATTATGTACAATTAATGAAGAATAGACGCATCATGATATTAACTATAATAATATTTAATTTCTAATTGTAATAATGTCATCAAACCACCTCAAGTTTCGTAGGTTTGAATATCCAATACACAGCTGTACTCAGAAAATTATACACTGCAGAATCAGTTTTTGATAACAAATTGAATTGAGCTCTAAATATGTCGGCAATCCTGCAGGTCATGGCCTTCGTGTAATAGCCTATTGTTTATTGTAGTGTGTGTTTTGTTCTGAAATTCAATCAAGTCGGCCGTGATTCCATAAAATTAGTTCTCAAAACTGACAACAGATGGATTTTGTAAAATAGGAAAATTATGTAGGAAAATTGACATTTCACTGAAAACTACTACTTTTCCGAAAAACTTTGGATGCCATGCATGAAAATGAGGGGTCACACATTAAAATCCGTTCAGCCGTTTTCCCGTAATTTCCATAACCAGTTCAAATTATATATATATATATATATATATATATATATATATATATATATATATATATACTAGTGGCTTGTGCAGCAAATGTTGCAAACTAAGTTCATTAGACGTTCAAATAAACATTTTTCAGATTTATTTTCAATGAAGAATACCAGACATTCGGAAAGTTATTTGCTCCCATAATAATGAAAGATAGTCTCTCTCGAGCCAATACTGAAGAGAACCACGTATATAAATATCTACACCACACCGCCATTAAATATATGAAAAGGACCCAACCCCACTTGATTATTAACTATAAAAATATTTTATTTTTAATAACAATATTATCTTATGTAAGTTTTATAGCTTTCAGTAACATATACTACATATATTATATAACCGCCACTCAGTAAATTATATAGAAATCAAAATCTAATTTAAGTTATTCTCTACATCTACTCATATATAGCATTAATATGTATAATTAATGAAAAATAGTCACATCACGGCATTAACTACAATAATATTTCATTTCTAATAGTAATAATGTCATCAAGTTTTGTAGTTTTTAATATCCAATACACAGCTGTACGCAGAAAATTACACACCACAGAATCGAACCTGTAAATTATTTTTAGTAAGTTAAGTTTTTAATAACCAATTTAATTTGAGCTCTAAATATCTCAGCATTCTTGCATATCATGGCCTTCGTGTAATATTGTTTACTGTAGTGTGTGTTTTGTTTTATTCTGAAATGCAACACGGCCGACTTGATGCTCGCTTCGCTTCTCCTGAATGCAATTAGCTAGTTCTCAAAACTGACGATAGATGGATTTTGGAAAATAGGAAAATTATGTAGGAAAATTGACATTTAACTGAAAACTACTATTTTTCCGAAAAACTTTGGGTTCCAAGCTTCAAAATGAGGGGCCATTTATTAAAATCCGTTCAGCCGTTTTCCCGTAATTTCCATTACCAGTTCAAATTATTTATATATATATATATATATGTATATATATATATATATATATATATATAGATTTTATGTTAAAATTATTATCAAAATAAATAAATAAGTAAATAAGTTAATAACTAAATAAGTAAATAAATAAATAGCAGTAGAATGTAGTTGTGTAAGTAGGAGTATATTATATACTAAATCCGTAATTTTTGTAAATAAACATAAGACGAGCAAAGCAGTAATAATAAAGCAGTACATAAATACTTGAGCATACATTAAATAATAGATTTTAGTGATAAATAAATTTAATTAATCGACTAGCATTAAACATATAGCCTATTACAGCGTGATTAGCAGACACGTTCTCACCTGTGAGACTGCTGTCCCCGTGAACTGAATTAATACAGACTGGTCACATCCGTCATAACTCAGTGACATTGCAATTAGAAAGGGTTCTAGTTCATCGAAGTGACATACGGCTTTCATGGAGGCCACGTAAAAATACTCGTGTTCGATTTTATGAAACACCAATTCAACATCTTTTTACTATTGCAGTAGTAGCGATATAAACAGAAAACACCAATATTATGCAAGAAAAACATTATTTAAGTTTCTTAGGGAAATTATGATTATTTTTAAGTAAATGTTATGGTGGAGTGTTATGTGGTGGTCCGTCTCTTTCTGTAAGTTATAGCTAACTATTAGAAGGATTTTTTTTAAATTTATTTATTGGTCGACCAGCAAACTTGCTATACAGACCACTGTTAAATTATGGAATATCCCATACAGAATATCATGATGAGGTTGGCTGTAAAGGCTCCTCTAATTAAATTTATTTTTAAATTAATAAATTAATCATTTTAGAAAAACTTTCGAAAACATATAATTTGAAAATTTCAACAAAAAAAAAAAAAAAACAAGGTTTTAGCATTCTCTGGGTCAAATTCCATCAGATCAAAAATAGTTGTAGATAATCATATATTAGAACAAGTTAACTCTTTTGATTATTTAGGTTGCAACCTCTCTCACATTTCCCCTAAGGATTTTGACAATAAAATGGGTAAATATCAGCAACTCGTAAGCACTACTAAAAGAACACTGTTGAAGAAGTTAGAACTGAGACTGTTTTAAAATTCTACAAAACACTAATCGTACCAACATTATTATATGGTTCTGAAACATGGACACTCACCTCACAGCAGATCAGAAGACTAGAAGCAGCAGATCAGAAGACTAGGGGTGGTATTCATAGACATTTCGCAGCACGCGCTACGAGCGTACTAAGCTAGCTCCGGCTATCCACTGGTTACTTGTACAGAATTCAAATCATATCCTATCGCTAACACTAGTTTATGAATACGAAAAACGCTGATCATCCACCGGAAGCCCGCGCTAAAAATGTCTATGAATACGGCCCTAGAAGACTAGAAGCAGACTTAAGGCCACTAGCAGGTTATACACTTCTTGATCACCAAAGAAACGAGGACATTCACAACATATTAAAAATACAAAACATAACTACAATTTTAGATACATACAGAAGAAATTGGTACGACCATGTGATCAGATGGCCTCAGAAAGAATACCACAAAATATCCTAAACTACACACCAAGAGGAAGGAGAAACATCGGCAGACCGAAGAAGCGTTGGAGGGACCAGCTGAATCCAGGAGATGGAACAGGCCCAACGGCCTAATCCGAAGAGCATTTGATGATGATCATTTTTGTGAACTATGAGAATATATAGGGGACACCGGGGCGGGACGGGGTACCTAGTGATTGAAGTAAAGTTTGGAGGTGTAAATGGTAAGATAGGAATACGAAACATGAGGTATGTTTTATTTAAACATTTTATCACAAATAGAACGCACAAAAGAAACAATATTTCACAGTTCTCATTAATGAAATATGAAAAAAAGAAAAAGGTGCGTCTTATCCCGTTCCG
Source organism: Periplaneta americana (assembly GCF_040183065.1). Lineage (NCBI taxonomy): Eukaryota > Metazoa > Arthropoda > Insecta > Blattodea > Blattidae > Periplaneta > Periplaneta americana. The sequence goes on along the minus strand of NC_091124.1, from coordinate 37,216,497 downwards.
CCCCGTGTACGGGGCGGAATGGGATGCTCTCAATTCTCCTTTAATTTACACTTTGCACGTCTCACAAATCAGAACGAAATCATCGTCATCACTTTCTGTACCAGCACACGAGTTATGAGCCCATTGCTTGCACTTTACACATGACACCCACCCCTCATTTGACGTGGAATAAAGCTCGTTGCAGTAGAAACATTCTGTGTCTTCATCTTTTTCTTCTGCAGTTTTCCTTACCTTCTTCGGTTTAGGCCTAGATTGTTTTTCTGAGTTTCCTATCTTTTCTTGGTCTAACAGTTTCCTTTTCACTTTAGTCTGTTTCACTTCTTTGGTTTTTTGTGCTTCTTGCAGTTGTGCTTTGTAGGGGCTGGAAGTGAGAATTGCTGTTTTCCCTCTTTTTCTTGCTACCCTCCTCTGACCAATTTTCACTTTTGGGACCGGCATAGCATTTTCCGGGGAAAGGGAAGGGAAACTGGAATTAAGTGAATTAGGCTTATGTGTGGGGGTATCTGGCATCTCTGAACACAGAGGTTCCGGTTCATCCACCGAAGTCGTCAATTCAACAGGCCGAACTGAGGAGGGAACGATTGGGATATCGTTTGCTCTTTCGGTTTCCAGAATTTCTTGATTCATAGCAGGTAACGCTCTGTCAGCAATCGGAATATCAGTCGTTGCTGCCGGTAGAAAATCATCATCGGAGAAGACATGCATGTTTGTTGGCCAGATGCCTGTCTTTTCGAACCCTTTTAGCGCAGTGCTCATGTTCGCAGCGTTTATGAAAGCCTGTCCGAAGAGAGTTGAAACTTGCCATAAGGTGACTACTTTTCCTGGGTTCGATCTTAACCATCTTCTCACCTCATCCTCGTAATATAAGCTCAAAGGTCTCATAAATGCCACGTCCAGCGGCTGGAGCCGATGGGAGCAATGAGGAGGAAAACACAGTAAAATAACACCGTTGTTGCGAGCTAGATCAATAACATCCAAGCTCTTTGTGTGTGAAGCATGACCGTCTAGAAGAAGAAGCACAGGTCTTTCCTTTTTGGCGTTAGAAAATGCAATGAATTTCTTCAGCCACTTCAGAAATAGATCGGCTGTCATCCATCCAGAATCATTAACTTCGGCCCAGCCTCCTGAAGGTAAACCAACTTCAAATTCCTGTTGTTTCCGTTTCCTAGGGTAGATTAACATGGGAGGCATAAAATTTCCAGCCGCCGAACAACAAATTTCAACAGTCACTGTGTTGCCACGTTCTGCTGATGTTAACACACCAACCTGACGCTGCCCCTTTGTTGCGATAATTTTAGAATGCTGTTTAGGTACCACGGTCATGCCAGTTTCATCACAGTTATAGATTTGTGCCCCTGTTAATTTATTTTCATCAATGACATGTGCCAACAACGCAAAAAATTGAGACACTGCAACCTTGTTGAAGCCCATTGCTCGCGCTCCCGATGTGCCTTCTGGTTTTCTCATGCTTAAATCAGGGTGACGAGCCATGAATCCTAGACCCCAATCTTCTCCTGCCATTCCCGCATTCTTATTGAAAGGATGCTTGCAACCGTTTCTCTCTGCCAGCTGGTATGCCAACCTACGGAATTCTTTCATTGTTATACCAAAAAGTCTCTTTTGCATATCCTTTAGGTATTGTGCAAGTTCAAGTTCTTGCTCTGTATTGAACACACACTGAAATTTTCCTAATGTTTTATCAACTGTCGCCATTGGATTTTCCTTTTTCTTTTTCACATAACGTTCCAAAGTTGTTGAAGGCACGTTGAACTGTTCTGATGCTTTTTTGTATCCCATTTTCCCACTAATTACAGAATCAACGGCTTCTTCCATGCTTTCTGCGGACCATTGTTGCCTTTCTGTCTTTTTTAAATAAGTCCGTACCATCTGCACACAGAAGAAACAATATGCAACACGTTAAAGTAGGAAAGAATAAATGTGATAAGCGAAGATTGACCTGAACCCCGTTCCGCCCCAAGAACACTTATTGAAAGAATATCACATCGTTATCACGTATCATACGCTTTTCTCTATTGTAATGTGAAAATAATGTAGTTGAAAGCATGCTGAATTTAATAGAAAGAGTGGTTAATTCTTAAAAATACAGCTCAACTTATCTTACCTTGGCTAAACACTTGCGAAATGTTACAGCAGCACTCAAATTTCCGCAACTCTACTGAGATCTCAAAGCAAACAACTTACAATAACATTCCAACCTCACTGAACAAAGCACAGCAGCCTACTGAAGGACACTAGAACGTTACAGGTGATTGCCGAGCCTCTGGTGGGAAATAGACGCACTATCCCGTTCTACCCCGGTATCCCGTCCCGCCCCGGTGTCCCCTACTTGATAAGATATGATGATAATTTTCTGTGTTATTGTGAATAAATTTATGAAAAGTCGTCTGTTTCGCTACGAAAGATGTCTTGAGGTAGTTTCCTTTTAAATTTAGATGGCTGACAAGATCTTGCTTCAATGTTGTATGTCACAGCTTCACGAACGCCAGGAAGTTTGTTAAAGAAAGATTTTGACATTGAATGGATGTACTGTTCTAGTGGAATAATTCCCAATTCTTGATGCAGCTGCTGATTTCTTACAAACCACGGGATTATTGGAAGGATTGTGTTAATATTATGTAAGAAAGTCTCAAATATAGCAGCCAGATTGGAAATGGGGATGGAGAGAAGTAGGGGAACAATATTAGTTAGAAAAATTAAATTTTTGGGTAGAGGAAGAAGAAAATGATATCCTGAAAGATGTTTAAGATAGCTACAAACGACGAAAACTAAGTCCAATTGTATAAAAGAATTAAAAAATAATGTGAACAGTTTAGGACTAAATTGGTTATGGCAAGAAATTGGTATAGGAGAGATTCGGGTAGTATCGGACATCGCGTAATATCGGACAGTGCGTTTCTTTCATCTACCACCATATGTTAGTGCCTGAATGACATGGTTACGTTTTTCTATGCGACATCACAGAAACGTAACCATGTCAATCAGGTACTATCATCGTGTGGTAGATGAAAGAAACTCACTGTCCGATATTACCCGATGTCCGATACTATCCGACTGTCCCCTAAGTTTGATAGGTAAAATTATAATGGAGAGTTGTAACGAAATAGTGGGACAGGAAATGTTTAGCAGTTTAAATGGTTTAAAATCATTAATAGATTACAAAGAAATGAAATACAGTACGGAATTTTGGGAAAAGAACCAATCAAGAGACTAGTGAACCACTTTGTGTGGAGTGTGGTACTGTGCGGGACAGAAACATCGACATTGCGACGAAATGAAGAGAAACGACTGAAAGCATTTGAAATGTGAATATGGAGAAAAATGAAAAATGAAAAATGAAATGTGAAATGTAGGAAGTAAGAAATGAAGCTGTGCTAGAAAGAGTGCGTGGAGAAAGAATGATGCTGAAACTGATCAAGAAGAGAAAAAGAAACTGGTTTGGTCACTGGCTAAGAAGAAATGCCTACTGATGGATGTACTGGAAGGAATGGTGAACAGAAGAATAGTTCGAGGCAGAATAAAATATCAGGTGATAGACAACAATAAGATAAATGGATAGTATCCAGAGACTAATAGGAAGACGGAAAAAAGAGAAGATTTGAGAATACTCGGTGTGCAATGGAGAACTGACCTGCTCTTGGGCAGAAAATTATGAATGAATGAATGAATGAATGAATATATCTGCAAGCCCTGGTCACATAGGTATATAACAGATTGGCCATCTCCATGTTAAAAACGGTAGTATGTGAAAGAGGATCGCCACCGTCGATTGGGAACGGCTGCTAGATGGAAGTGTAGTTGCTCCATGCAATTCAAATGAGAGTTACAACGTGACTTCTTTTGCAGCAGCTAGATGGCAGCATAGTGACATTGATAAAAGTTGTTGCTGTCAAAGCCTATAAGGCTGAGCAATATGTTATACAGAGTGTTTCATAATTCCTATTACAAACTTCTAGGGGTTGTAGAAGGGAGTAAGTAGATAAGGCTTTGATTAGGAACCCATGTCCGGAAACGTATCCTTTCGATGCAAAATAAGCTTGAAGATCGATTCGATTTAAAACCTCCTGCTTCACGGTACGCAAACAAAATGGGCTGAGGGCGACGTCTGCAGTCCCCTGATATCGTGTGTCTTCTGTTTACAGTCAGTTCATTCTGCAGAACTGATTGTAAACAGAAGACACACGATATTAGAGGAGTGAAAAAGAAATTTGTTTGCGTATCGTGAAGCGGAAGATTTTATATCGAATCGATCTTCAAACTTATTTTGCATCGAAACGATACATTTCCGGTCGTGGGTTCCTAATGAAAACTTAGTCCCCTCTACAACACCTAGAAGTTTGTAATATGAATTATGAAACACCCTGTATATATGATCAGGGCTACAAGGCAGTTCATATCCTTCCTGTAGGACTGCACATACTGTTAGATGTCCTTAGATGATTGACAAATTAAAAAAAAATAATCCTGTCTCTATTAACTGTAATATTGCGAAATTGAGGCTTAAATAAAAGATAAAGCCTCTTTCCGGCTCAACAAGTTGACGAAAATCGTTGAGCAGACGAGCATGTCACATGACAGGTTAGGCATTCACAAAAGTTGTCAACTCAACTTGTCTTGCCTCGTTCCATTGTTTTCTAATGTAACATTCAAAGTAAACTGTCACTTTTCTATGACTGATACGGACAACTAATTTCTTTTTATTTGTCTGTGTGTTGTAGTTTGAGGGAAGTTTCAACATGAGATAATAATTTAGCAAAACAATAGAGCATCGATTATCCGAAACAATTGGGGTCGAGGGGGTGTTCGGATAATTGATTTTTCGGATAACCGATCATTTACAAAAACAAATTGTACCGGTGTCATAGGTGCAGTACGAAACAAAGAAACACTGATATTAAACACGAAATTGTACATTCAGTATATATTTTTTATCACACGTCTTACAAATAACACAGAAAACTGACTAGCCTAGTTTGACAAGTTCAAAATGGCCATTAAAGTAGGCCTATAATTTAGGAAAAGAAGTCCAATTTTTTTTTTGTTTCAAAGTCGAGACTCGTCTTTTTTGCAGCCAAATCTCGCAAACAACGTTAGCGAAACTTCTACATGGCTCGCGCGCAAATTTGAATTTGCAAACTGGAACGCTTTCGGTTAACCGATGTTTCGGTTGATGATATTCGGATAATCGATACTCTACTGTAGTTATTTACGATGCAAGTGTTAAAATAAAATTTTAGTTTGCTTGTAGGGGTATTTTGGAAAATGAGGTGGTAAAAAGTTTGTGAAATAACAGAGAGAGAGAAATGATTACCCAGAGAAAAGCTCGTTACAACGTGAACTTTGTTGAGTGTAAATTCATTCACGACCAGGCCGGGGATCGAACCGATTCCGTTTTTTTATGGAAAATAGGCGAATTAGTACTGTATTACAGATGCATCTCTTACTTACAAATGGCTTTTAAGGAACCCGAAGGTTCATTGTCGCCCTCACACAAGTCCGCCATCAGTCCCTATCCTGTGCAAGATTAATCCAGTCTCTATCATCATAACCCATCTCCCTCAAATTCATTTTAATGTTATCCTACCATCTACGTCTCGGCCTCCCTAAAGGTCTTTTTCCCTCCAGCCTCCCAACTAACACTCTATATGCATTTTTGGATTCGCCCATACGTGCTACATGCCCTGCCCATCTCAAACGTCTGGATTTAATGTTCCTTATTATGTCAGGTGAAGAATACAATGCATGCAGTTCTGCGTTGTGTAACTTTCTCCATTCTCCTGTAACTTCATCCCTCTTAGCCCCAAATATTTTCCTAAGTAGCTTATTCTCATACACCCTTAATCTCTGTTCCTCTCTCAAAGTAAGAGTCCAAGTTTCACAACCATAGAGAACAACTGGTAATATAACTGTTTTATAAATTCTAACTTTCAGATTTTTTGACAGCTGACTGGATTACAAAAGACAGATGCATCTCTATGTGCTAATAATTTTACCATAGCGATAGCCACTTCGTACAGTGTAATCGGAGTGGTGCGCAGCCTGAATTCGCGATTGGTACGGATCCAAAGTTGCACAGGCCTCAGAACAAGATTTGAGGACGTACGCCACTGACATGGCACGACAGGTAGGATGAAGGCCGATGTCTAGGTGTGGAGACATTCCTGAGTGAGCTCGAGAGATGATGACGGGGTGATGGGGCTGGCCACTTGCCATCACCACAGGTCTGCCAACACATCAACAACAATGTTAAGTTGGCAATTTGCCACCACAATTGACAACAGATTCGTGACAAACACATACGAGTACAGTCGTTGGAAAGATTTACTTATAATCGCCCGTTCGCTGAGATATCAGATAACGATTGAGCTTTCGAAGGTCACTTGAGGCATTGCAGCCCAGTTGTAGGTTAGTCGATTGAGAGCTTTGCAATATAAGAAAAGAGGATCAGGCTTGGGGCTTAGGTGCATGCTGTGAGGTTTTGGTATACAGGGCGTTCCTGGGAAGATTTTCCTCTAATATTACAATTTCTCCTGCCTCCAGCCTACCACTGCAACGGTTGGCCTCTATTTACTTTGTATAGTTGGTAAAAATGATAAGTAAACAATACTTAAGCAATTAAGTATTACCCTGCCGTCGAAAGGTATGATAGGGTCGACTGTCTCTTTGGTGAGGTGGTACAAAGAAAACACTCCATATAAATAATCAACTCTCTCTGTTCACATTTATTAATAACACTATAGAAGAATGGAAATGAACCAAGGTCCCCAGTAAAAATACAATCACTGACATTTCACCAACGCATCGGAACTGGCTTGCCACTAAAGGTCACTGAACTGGCATTCGCCATTACATAAGCTAGTAATGCCATCTGTAGTCACAGATTAGAACTATAAGTAGCTTGCTAGACAAGTTTCAACTTGTCTGATATGGCCGAAAGGCACTAATACACAACCAAACACAACCAATGTAAAATCTTGACGAATGCCAGCTTATTCATAAATAATCTCATACTCCATATGAAATCAAAACCTTTCTACTAATCACAACAAACTTAACCTTACTGACTTATAAAAACCTGTTATGATTCCTGGTAGGCCAGTCTCGAAACCAACTCAACAATGGTCTCTCTTCAACACTCACGCCTCCATAATCACAGAGCATACTTCACCGCAGCTCGGCTACGTTTCTGCCTGTAGTAAGTCACAAACCCCGTTCGATCTCAGACTACAGCAGTCCACGTCCCTCCCGAACTGGGTTATCCGTGATGGGATCACGGATAGCCGTTACACCAACCCACAGCTCTCCACAGCTGTCGTCCAACCTTACTCCATGAGAGTCTCCACCAAACTGATCGTGTCGAAATTCTCCCCCAGGAAAACCGACGCTAAAGAAATAATTAAAGCAAAAATGGCCAATGAAAAACAAAGCCCCTGTCACGTGATAACTTAAATTCGCTCCTTATACGTGAGAAAAACGAGACCAAGAATGGAGAAAAAAAGACTAAAAATGGAGAAGGAAGCCACCTATGAAAAGTAAGGGTAACTAATAAAAAAAAAAGAATATAACAAGAATAAAGAAGAAAAAAGGAAAGAAAGAAAGGAAGATAGTGTGCCGAAACTAAAACGGCACACCACTGTTAACTATAATAATAATAATAATAATAATAATAATAATAATAATAATAATAATAACAATAATAATAATAATTATTATTATTATTATTATTATTATTATTATTATTATTAATAATACCTAATAATATTTATTAATCTTTAAATTTTAAATAATTTAATAGGTTTCATCAAAACTACAGTAGATTAAAATCAAACTTAGAAGTAACTTTTGTTTAATCTTATGTTTGAATGTTGGTATTGTCAAGGTGGGTCAAAAGTCGCTTTCCCCGATGTTCGTTCTTAGGTTTCATACTTGCACACATATACAGATGTCATAACTTGAATAAACGAATAGCTGGAGTAACAAGTGGTGGGTTGTTTTTCCGATGTCATGTGTTGTTGTTTTGTGTTTCTTGTGTTGGACGTAATAACTGCTAGTTTCTTGCATTCGACATGAAGCCCATCCTGACTTTTGGAAAAGAATTCTGTAGACTGATGAAGCCACATTTAAGCCAAACGGCAAAATCAATCGGCACAGTTCTGTAGGATATCTTCAACACCTGCTCATTTGCTTCAGATGATCGAAGTCCTTCGTGAAAATCGATTAAAGTCGTCAGTTATGTTCTGCCATCTGTAAATCAATATATAAACGTTGGGAATTGTGTGCAGAGAAATAGGCCCTCTATTTTGAACAATATCTGCAAAGGAATGTGTGATTAAATGTAAATTTAATGCAATTAAATGTAAGAAAGTGTTTGGGGAAAGAGACTTTTAACCCACTCTGTATATTTACAGGTAGTCTATTATGCAACAGGCTTATATGGGTAGTAATTAAGACGCGAGTAAGTTTATGAAATGAGCGTACTATAAGCGTAAGCAAGTGTTTTTTCAGCGTGTTCCCGAGTAGTGCAACAGATGGCAGGCACGGAGCACTTTTGCGTGTACGCCGTATTTATTGATTTTTAGCAGGGATTTGGTTTTGATGATTTAACCTCAAAGCAACACATATTAAAACAGAGAAAATATACCGTCGTTGTTCCTGCAGTAACTCGTATGTGTAAAATATAAAAATTTTTAGTAGGAAGAAAAAAACACAATTATTCATCATATGACAGCTTATATAGGAGACTGTGAATTCTTAAATTTTCGAAAGAACGGAATATAATTATACATAGGAGATTTTATTATTTGTTGTATCATTATTTAAGTTATTTAATGGAGCAAACATCTGAAAATCGATAAATTTTTCACATAGGAGTTACTGCAGGAACAACGACGATATTTAATTCTTAGAATATTGAAATTTACATGAACAGAATTTATTTTATTTTAAATACATGTGTTGATTGTGCAGTTTGTCCCTGCCATTTTGGATTGCTTCTTTCAAGGCTTGCGGGTTGTTGCATGTACGATATTAATATCGCATATGGTTAGTTAGAAATCGATAGTTGGAATAACATAATGAATAGCAGTATTTTAATGTATGTCATTAAGATACAGTTACGTCACACGTAGTAAGTGTATTATAGTATAGTCGAGCAAAAAATCTTTAAACCAGTATATACATAATTATTCCGAGTGGTAGTCAGTCTTTGCAACGGTACATTACAAGTAAAAGCATTCCTTGTTTCATAATTATGTATGTCATTTCTAAGCGAATAGCATTCCTCATTATTCTTAATGTACTCAGGTACATTAAAACCTGAAAAATATATTATAAGCTGAAACTGTCATAATTTTTTTCTTGAATGAAGGGAGACCTACACGATGCTCTCTCTATAAGGAGACTTTGTTAATATTCTTAAAGGCTTCTTCTTCAATAAAAGAATATTAATCATGTCAAAGAACTATTACCATAAATAAAAAGGCCATAACGAAAAATATTTTCAAATGAAGCAAAATAAAATGTATTATAAAATGCTGAGGGATTTTATCTACCAGACTTCTCATTAAGAATAATATTTTGGATAAACTTTTGCTAATATAAGCAACGTCACCACTCCATTTAGGAATCTATACAAGGGAGCAAAATCAAAAGGAGTACGATTAGTTTCAGCCAAACAGGAAGTAAATCAAATTATTGATAAAGGCAATGTAAAAATAATTCTCAGAAGGGATGTAAAATACTTCAGCATAATGTAGTTTGTGTTAACCTACATCGATTTACCCTGATATACCTATGCCTGAAGTCTAACAGTTGAGGAGAAATACTGCAACGTCTTGCGGTTCCGTGTACTATACTAGGTATCGAAGTTAGACAACGCCACATTTGCTTTTTTTTTTTTTACAGAAGAGGCGAAAAACTAGATCTTTGGAAACCAATGTCACATTTTTTCAGTCTCAAAATGTGATTAAAATTAATATTCAGGTCGCAATTTAAGTTTAAAAAGTGGAGTTGTCCGTCTCTGAAACTTAAGTCATGGAGTTGTGTGTTTTTGAAACCAAATGAAGCCACATTCAAAGCGGAGTTGTCTGTTTTTGAAAACAAACGACGCTTCCTCGCTTCCTTTTGAGGAACTTCTTTGACATGAACTTCCATGTTCTTATTGAAATAACGATGTAACATAATTTTACACAGTAAATTTACGTAAAAGATTACTCCTTATTCATCCACAAACCGATTATATAAACAATCAGCCATGTTGGATTGACGATGCGTGATGGGAAAAGGTGGTACGAATGTGGGCTTCTCATTGGCTACTGAAGGAACTGTTCTAACTTGAAACCAAGCCACAGTGAAGTTGTCTACATTTTGATTCTAAAGCGCACAATTAAGTGCAATTTTCTCTGTGTTCTGTCCATTTTTTAACTTAATTCTAGAATCGCATTCAGCATACAACATTTTATGATAAACAATGATATCTCGAAATCGAAAAAAAAAAATGGAATTGTCTAACTTTGATACTACGCTCCTCACTTGATCTGTTACGCCAGATCTTTTGCACACGGCAACATCTGAGCACCGCAACGCCAGCACATCATACTCAACTGAATACATGTTTACTTGAGATTTATTGCGTGTATGTACATAGTGAATATGCAGACATGGTTTTGTTTATGGATTTTGTGTATGAAATGCATTGGTTGCTGGTGAGGAATACAGACGACGTTTTCCCATTCGAAGAGTTCCATCTAGCTGTGTTTTCCGTGTTTACCGGATGTTATCTGAACTGTCAAGCTGGTAGTGTTTCATTGAGGTCAAAAATAGAACGGGTACCAGTACCTGAAATGAATGTACAATTCATGGAATCCATAAGAAGAGCAAGCTTAGTAATTTGTCTTGTGTAATTATTTTATTTTCTTATTCAGTTTGTACTTAATTATGAAATAAACTTATTGGAAAAACACAAGATGCAGCTCATTTTAAAAAATGTATCATCTCACAATGTTCTAAAACGTAGAAATATATCTATAATGAGTATCTCCATTTAAAAGTTTGCCCATCATTAACTTCTCAATCGTTACATTTCGGATCCTATAGGTATATCAGGTTAAATCGATGTAGATTAACCGAAACTACATTATCCTGAAATATTTTACTAGTACATTCCTCCTGGAACACCCTGTGTACATTCCCAATAGCTTCACAGATTCACGGCCTGGATTGTTATTAATATTGTTTTAACTAATCTTCCAGTAAGTTTATTAATATTAATATCTGTGTTTTATCATTGTCCACAAAGAAACTGTTAGCTTTAAACCACGTTAAGCCTGCATCAGTGGTTAGATACGAAAGCAATTTTAATTCATTCAGAGCATCTCTGATATATTGTGCATGGTGTGCATGTTGCAGATGACAGATAATCGCAGGGGCATATGTGGAAAGAAACACAATAATAAATTATATGAAGAGGCAATTGATTGTGTCTTAAACGAAGGAAAAATGTCGCAGAAAGAACTCTTATTTTTTATTATTATTTTTTTTTTTTTGGTAAGTTCGAGGATGACTAGGAAGGAATCAAAAAGGCTGACATTTCCAGCCTCCCAAGTGCGTTAAAAACATAGATAACGAAGAAGCCAAACAAAGATCTGTGCTTAAAGAAAAGCTTAATGATAATCCTAATGATTTGTTGCCATCTTGCTTAGGAAATTGCGAGATTGATAAGCATGTTGAAAGATAGATTCAATGTTTCAGTTGTGGCCAGTGGTTTCATGAAACATGTCAAGGCCTTTCAAAATACCGAAATAACTTTAATTGTTTGGGTTGTAGGCATGAATCTAACTGGGGATTTTAAAATTTGACTGAATGTGCCTAAATATTTTGAATTCAAGGACTATCACGAAAATATCCTTGTACTATCACGAAATTATATCAGTCCTTCTGGAGTACTATTTTTTTTATATTCCTATTGCTTGTTTGTAACTATTGTATAAATTTATTAGAGGTAAAAATGCCGATATGTAATTTTCTGAACCGTAATAATGTACGTACGTATATTAAAAAGCACTCTTTTGTTTTTTTTTTTAATTTGACCTTATTCTTGTACCAGAACCTTAGTATCACGAAATTAGCCGAGTCTTCCGTATTACTTCTTAGTCATCGATATATTGTAGTTATAAAATAGTTGTTGAAATAGTTTATTTTAATTTATGTAGTTTCCTAATCAAAACAGTCATTTTTAAAAGCAGACCTGACATTTGAACAACTTCATTGACCGGTTGCAATTGGTGCGTGCGACATCTGGTGGGAAAAAATTGATAATCGGTGCAAACAGTTGAAAATCTAAAATACTTTTCTACGAACATATGAAAAGACTGCATATTAGGCAAGAAAAGTGGTACTGAATTAAGTTTTGCTGCATTGAGTACGGAAAATATTTGTCGATATTTTCAGCACTCACTTTTCTCATGCTTCCTAAGAACTACATGTACAGAAGAATTTTTTTTTATAATTAGCACTTTATTTAATAATAATATTCGAATGAAACCTTTCTACAGTGATTTACAAAGTTCCATTGTTGGTTAGTATTAATGTAAATAGGTTAGGTACTGTCAAGCATATGTTGTCTGATCTTTTGGTTTTGTATTTTTGTAAATATAAATTAAATATATTTCGGTTTTTATGTACGAAATTGTGAAGCGTGGACTGTGAAGAATAAAGATGTCAGTAGAATAACAGCAAGTGAGTTGAGGTTCATGAGAGCAACAGCTGGATATACTCTCTGGGATTATAAAAAAATGAGGACATAATGCAAGAACTTCAAACAGAACCCATTATACAGTTCATCAGCAAATATCAACTTCAGTGGAAGGGTCATCTCGAACGAATGGATCGATGCAGAATTCCTAAAGCACTGTTTCATTACCATCCGCATGGCAAAAGATCTCTGGGTCGTCCGAAGAAGAGATGGACTGAAAATTCTAGTTTGAGACCGTAACAGGCCACTCGGCCTAATTCTTGTGAGGAAGACGACGACGATGTACGAAATTCAATAACACATTGTCATAAATTTGACGGAAGTCAAATACTTCAAATTCTGAATACAGCAGCTCTCAAGGATAATCAAGAGGTTTATTAAGGTATATTTTTATTATTCTTTTCTGTAGCAGAGTTATTGGCATGAGGGAGGTACTATAAGCACTATCCCATCCCATAATGCCGTATTCATATATTCATATTCATTCATATTCTTTATTTGCTTGAAGGTACAAGAATACAAGAGGCCTCGTCAATGTGATAATATTGTAATATTGTAATATAGCTTGTATTAATGCGAGGTAAATCAGTTGTGAAGTATGAACAGTCAAGTAATTTCGTAGAATGACAGAATAGTGAATAATTTTACTTAATCTATTGCACAGAAAAGAAACACTTTTATCCCAACGTAAATGTTGGTAGATTATTCCGAGATACTCAACTTTAGGGGTGCTATGAATTCAACACTGGTTTATGAATACGAAAAACGCTGATCATACACCGGACGCCCGCGCTAAAAATGTCTATGAATACGGCCCTAAGAGATTAATTTAGAATAGGACAGTTACAATTATTTATTAGAAGAGTAATTGGATGTACGAATTTTTAAACACGAGCGAATCAGGAGATTTCATACCAACAGATGTTAACGACAATGGTACAAGGTTAAAAGAACTTCTTTTAGTAATGGATGTCTAACTAAAAACAAGTTTAGACATTACTCATTCAATTTACAACACGTTTGAATAAGATCATATTCTATCTAATTGTAGGTCTAACTCTTAAGAATGTGGTTTATTAGGTCGACTGTTATTCTTCAGCTTACAGTGGTATGAAATTTAACAACAATAAAAATAATAACACACCTCACGCCATCTGCAGGTGATTGAACTGCATTGAATTTAGTGAAAAATTGTCAGATGACGATTTCTGTTTGTCCTCGATGTAAATAGGTTCGTGTTTATCTCAACGTAAATGTTGGTCGATTATTATTCCGAGATATTTAACTTAAGATTCATTTAGATTAGGACAGGTACAACCATTAGAAGAACAATTGGATGTATGAATTTTTAAACACAAGAACGAATCAAGAGATTTCATACCAACAGATGTTAACGAAAATGGTACAAGGTTAAAAGAACTTCTTCTAGTAATGGATGTCTAAATAAAAACAAATTTAGACATTACTCATTCAATTTGCAACACGTCTGAATAAGATCATATTCTATCTAGTTGTAGGCCTAACTCTTAAGAAATGTGGTTTATTAGGCCTACTCTTATTCTTCAGCTTACAGTGGTATGAAATTTAACAATAATAAAAATAATAACACACCTCACACCATCTGCAGGTGATTGAACCCCATTGAATTTAGTGAAAAATTGTCAGATGATTTCTGTTAGTCCTCTACGTAAATATGATGTATGAATTTTTAAACACAAGAGTGAATTAGGAGATTTCATACCAAAAGATGTTAACTAAAGTAGTACAAGGTTAAAAGACCTTCTTTTAGGAATGAATGTCTAGATGAAAACAAATTTAGACATTACTCATTCAATTTACAATACGTTTGAATAAGATCATATTCTATCTAATTGTAGGCTTAACTCTTAAGAATGTGGTTCATTAGGCCTTCTCTTATTCTTCAGCTTACAATGGTATGAAATTTAACAACAATAAAAATAATAACATATCTCAACCATCTGCAGGTGATTGAACTCCATTGAATTTAGTGAAAAATTGTCAGATGACGATTTCTGTTTTTCCTCGACGTAAATAGGTTCGTGTTTATCTCAACGTAAATGTTAGTCGATTATTATTCCGAGATATTTAACTTAAGATTCATTTAGATTAGGACAGTTACAACCATTAGAAGAACAATTGGATGTATGAATTTTTAAACACAAGAACGAATCAAGAGATTTCATACTAACAGATGTTAACGAAAATGGTACAAGGTTAAAAGAACTTCTTTTAGTAATGGATGTCTAAATAAAAACAAATTTAGACATTGCTCATTCAATTTACAATACGTTTGAATACGATCATATTCTATCTAGTTGTAGGCCTAACTCTTAAGAATGTGGTTTATTAGACCTACTCTTATTCTTCAGCTTACAGTGGTATGAAATGTAACAACAATAAAAATAATAACACACCATCTGCAGGTGATTGAACTCCATTAAATTTAGTGAAAAATTGTCAGATGACGGTTTCTGTTTGTCCTCGACGTAAATAGGTTCATAAATAATGTAATATTGCTGGTTTATAAGGAAATCGTGCGAAGGCTACAGCTGCTAGCATTGCACATTTATTACGAACGTTGTACAGGTGTGATGGGTCCGTGACCACTGTCATCGTAATTGTGGGATGCGAAGCCAGAGTGTCTGCCATAAAAGGCTCAAGAATCGTACACCGCAGTACTGGGTTCAATCAGAAATATATTTCCATGGGAAATCGAAAGTCTCTGTTTGAAACAGTCTACGGACAGCTTTTTATTGCCTTTCGGACGAGCGCCTTTTTTGAAGAGGAGTAATATCATGTCTAATAAATGAGTCATTTTATTATGTAATACATAAGTTATTCCTATAAAACGTGTTCTGAGTCTGTACATCCGAACACATATCCTTCGACAAAAACTGTGTCGCTCTCAACATATGCACAGAGAGGCAAAAAAACCGGACCCCTTGAAAATTATGCATAAATGTCACATTGACCTAATAAATATGTTACTAGATGCTGAAAAATATTGCTTTAGATTTCTTTATTTTTAATAATTCTATTGTTATAATGCTTAGTGGGGCGTGAAAAATGAAATAGCATATTTTTCATAATCCCGTACGTGGAAAATATATAGATATCGTTGTTTCTCTAGTAATGGAATTGTTCCTAATTAAAGACCAATTCACACGGGGATAGGTTACAGGAGTCAAGTGCTTGAAACAACTCGACTTTCCTTCTAATTTCCCCGTGAGATATGGTCGAGACAGTCAAATTGTGACTTGGCAGTCTAGCAGAATTTGAGTTGACGAATCGTAAACTTTCGTGTCCACTTTCCCGTCACGTGATCAACTTGACTCCACCACTTTCCTCGTGTGAATGCTAACTTGTAGCAACTTGCAAGTAGATATTGTTGATAGTGTGCGTGTATGATTTGTCTAAATTAATAACTAATTAATTCAGGTATCGAATTTGAGATTAATTTAACTTTCACACCCAGCATTTTAAGAATTACTAATTATGCTTACAAATCACTTGGATTTGTAATTCGAAATTATTCAAGCAACCACCTGTTCTTAGGTTAGGCCTACACCTGGTTAGAAGCAAGTGGAATATGCTACTATTGTATAATTATTTGGAATACTCGTTGCAAAGACAAGGTTCATTCTGTCGAGTTGATAGCGAATAAATTCCTTAGGATCCTATCTTATAAGATATTCAAAATATCTTGTCCATTCCAGTTCCCAACTAGATTATTGAGATGAATTTTTTGTTTGCATACGCTCAATGACACGAGAACGATTTACTCGATGATATTTCTCAGAAAAATGTGAACAAAAATGATACTGATTCCGTTGAAATACTCAAACTAATTCCATTTTATATCTCTCCAAATATATATATAGCAGAAATTTGGTATTTAATATCTCTAGATCGAGACAAATATCAAAACGTTTTCCTTGTTTCGGCCCTGCAATTTATTACCGGTATCGATTTTTTAAATTTCTGATTTTTGAATCGTAATAAACAACATCTTTTTCATGTTTTCATTTCTTTTATTTCTATTGTTAATGAGTTGCATATATTAGTACCTATTTTATAACTGCTGTCCATGTGAATCATTATCAATAATAATTATAAATTAGATTTATGTGCAAAACGTGCTTTGATGAGCATCTAGCCTGTTTACCTACTTTCCTGTAAGTCATAATAAGTAAATAAAAATAAATATATAGATCCTATTTTTAGAAGTGCACTACATGAATCAACTTCCGTGGAATATACGGCACGAGAAATCTTCAATAATAATAAAAATTACAATTAAACAAGAGGGAATTATTTCAGAAACTTATTACGAAACTTAAGGAACAAGTTGTCCAAAACATAGTATAGAAGTGGTTCGCAAAGAAGGTAAAAAAGATTAAAACAGTGTACCTTGAAGCATACAACATTCAGCTCGCGTTTTTTACGTGTGGAACATGGTTTCAAGTTTAGTGTCTCCGTGT
Organism: Periplaneta americana; assembly: GCF_040183065.1. Lineage (NCBI taxonomy): Eukaryota > Metazoa > Arthropoda > Insecta > Blattodea > Blattidae > Periplaneta > Periplaneta americana. The sequence goes on along the minus strand of NC_091124.1, from coordinate 37,199,226 downwards.
GATCACAAATATGGCGTCAAGTTTAGAGACTTCAAGCACTTGACTCCTGTAAACTATCAGGCTTGCGTGGATAACAGCTACCATTCCATGATTCATCCCATGGATGAATCTCTGGATTCTGCCCTGATCGATGTTGTCCCATTCCTCCTTCAGGGCACTTTGGAGTTTCATCAGCTTACTCGGAGGAGAAGAGAGGCGACTTTTGACACACGTTTACCTACCATCGCCCACACGTGCTCTATCGGATTCATCTCTGGGCTTCGAGCGGACCAATCCATTCTGTAGAGTCTGACCTGATCAAGGTATTCGTTAACATACCTTGCATCATGAGGACGAGCATTATCGTGCATTAACATAAAATCCTCGCCGATAAATGGTGCATATATGACTACGTGTTCATTCAGGACCTGCGAATTCATTTGCATAGAAATAAAAGGGAAGAAAAATAGTAGACTAAAGAAAGTGGTTTGGAATAAACTGATGGGGATCCGAAAGAAAATTGGCATGGATTGGAAAGAGAGCAGGCTGTTCAGTAATCCTTATATGAAAGAACGTATCAAAGTCAGGATAGGAGAAGAAACATCAGAAGGAAGTGAAATAGGGAGAGGAGTACAAGGATGGCCTTTATCACCTACACTGTTCAACATCTACTTGGAGGATTTAGTAAAGAACTGTTTTCAGAACATGGGAGGAGTGATAGTATGAGGAAGAAGAATAAAGTGCATAGCCTAAGATTTGCTGATGATATGACGTTGTTAGCAGAAGAGAAGATGATACTAAGGGATATGCTACAGAAGCTAAATGACAGCTGTCAGGTCCACACCTGTGGAGTAACGGTTAGCGCGTCTGGCCGCGAAACCAGGTGGACCGGGTTCGATTTCCGGTCGGGGAAAGTTACCTGCTTGAGGTTTTTTCCGGGGTTTTCCCTCAACCCAATATGAGTAAATGCTGGGTAACTATCTGTGATGGACCCCGGACTCATTTCACCGGCATTATCACTTTCATCTCATTCAAACGCTAAATAACCTAAGATGTTGATAAAGCGTCGTAAAATAATCTACTTTAAAATGACAGCTGTCAGCAGTATGGAATGAAGATAAATTCCAACAACAAGGCTATGGTCGTAGGAAGAAAAGTAAAAACATAAACTTGAGAATTCTAAATGAGGCAGTAGAGCAGGTGGACAGCTTCAAATACTTGGGGTGTACTATAAGCAGTAACATGAGCTGCTGTCAGGAAGTCAAAAGGAGAATAGCAATGGCCAAGGAAGCTTTTAATAGAAAAAATAAAATCTTTTGTGGACCTCTGGAGAAAGAACTAAGAAAGAGACTAGTGAAGTGTTTAGTGTGGAGTGTAGCATTGTAGGAGACAGAAACGTGGACATTACGACGAAGTGAAGAGAAGCGACTAGAAGTATAAGAAATGTGGATATGGAGAAGGATGGAGCGTGTGAAATGGACAGACGGAATAAGAAATGAATATGTGTTGGAAAGAGTGAATAAAGAAAGATTTTTTTTTCAGTAGGTTATTTTACGACGCTTTATCAACATCTTTGGTTATTTAGCGTCTGAATGAGATGAAGGTGATAAAGCCGGTGAAATGAGTCCGGGGTCCAGCACCGAAATTTACCCAGCATTTGCTCATATTGGGTTGAGGGAAAACCCCGGAAAAACCTCAACCAGGTAACTTGCCCCGACCGGGAATCGAACACCTGGTTTCGCGGCCAGACGCGCTGACCGTTACTCCACAGGTGTTGAAGAAAGAATGATGCTGAAACTAATCAGGAAGAGAAAAGGAATTGGCTGGGTCACTGGTCAGAAGAAACTGCCTTCTGAAAGATGCACTTAAAGGAATGATGAACGGGAGAAGAGTTCGGGGTAGAAGAAGATATCAGATGACAGGCCTATACGCTTAATATGCAGGGACATCATTTTATTTTTACTTCAATTTTTATTGTACCTGAGTTTTTGAATGTACTTCACTCCCAACCCTTCTACAAATGAAGTTCAACCGTCCTCCACACAGATCCAAGACCGCATATACAATCATAGTAGCCTTACGGTCATAGTAAACAGTACGTTCCAAAAATATGTTCGCGTTTTCCAGTGACGAAAGAGCATTCAATATTGCATCATTTTCGCACAGGTACTGTCGTCCATTTGCCTATGTCTTATCCCGGTTTCCCCCACCAGCTTTTATTCGCCAGCCAGTGGCTGGGCTGTCTTAGCTCTTTTCTGAGAACATTAATTTCTGTTAGGAATTGGACGTTTACGCAATATTATACAACTGTTTAAAATAACTTAAATAAAAGGGCCTCGTTAAGTAATTAACTGTCACGTGATTTCCTCCCTTTCTACGACCCTACGACATAACCACTTGGACGGACAGTAGATAGCATGTCTGAGTAATTTTATTTTTCGGATCGGGCAGAAGTGAAGATTGAATTTACAGTACGTAAGGGACTCTTTATAGAGTAGATACAGAATTATTGCAACATGAGTTACTAGTAGGAAGGATGAAACTGCTATTAGGGATTAGGTACAATTGTCTATAGTGCGATAATATGCACATTAGAACTGAAGCCTGTATCGAAATGAACGGCCACCATTTTAAAAAATGTTAAATATCTATATTATGATTATTTTTCAATTTAACTTCATTCTCTATATTGTACGCTAATATACACTCATAATGAATACGTCCAAATGGACAGCTCAGTTCGTGAGTAAAAACACTCATTGTTAATACAGTACTGTATTTTCATTAAACAAAAACCTAATGAAAATGATCAAACTCAAAAGCGCGATATTTCCTGGTTTACGTAAATGGATGAACTACTTTTCTTTCCTCCTCTACCTAGTAAAGTGATTTGTTTGTATATTACGCCAGTACCATCGAACTCCAGTCGTGGAAGGGGGTAGCAAACGGCGTTGATCCAGAGGTATAGCCAAGTTAATATTAAAAATGTTAGTAAAAATAAAATGATGTCGTTGTATATGGATTGTATGCGGAGACTAAGAGGAAGGCAGAAAATAAGAAAGATAATGCTGGGTTTGCAGTTAAAGACCTGCCTTTGGGCAGAACACTATGAATGAATGAAGGAATGATGAAGAGGGAATAGGAAGGAAAGAGAAAGGAAGATAATGTTTGATGAGGAGAAACGGGAGAGGTAAAGAGACAGAAGAGTGGAAAGGAGAAAGCCTGTGGCAAAACGACAAAATGGACAGAGAGAGGAAATTAGGAGGAGTAAGAAGAGGAGAGAAAGAAGGAAAGAGAACTTAAGAAGGAACTCAGGTCCTGTTCAATGAGATAGGAAGCGATTGCGGACTGGATGCTGTGTTAAGACACAGCCAGACGTGTTTTGTTTTGCGTTTATTTTGAATTCCGGAATGACCGGGCCAGGTGTGTGTGGGGGCAGTGTACACCACTGGGAGGGTCCCAGACGTTGCGGGCACCACGCCTGAACCCGGCTGGTGGATGTACGACTCAATTCCCAGCAGCTCCGGGGCTCTTGGCATAGGACTCAATAATAAACAGGCTGACAAAGATTAATGCGCCAAATACCAAACATGTTATAAAACAAATTATTTAGCATAACCATATAGCAATACGCGTGTTTCTAAATCAAAAGCAAAACGCAGCTTTCCAGTTATGGAACGAGTACTACGCTCACCCTCAGACGAAGGTCAGGTTTCGGGAATTCCACCTGTACAACAAGTGTATGATACAGGGACATCATTTAATTTTTACTTCAATTTTTATTGTTTTTGAATGTACTTCACTCCCACCCCTTCTACTTATGAAGTTCAACCGTCCTCCACACAGATCCAAGACCGCATATACAGTCATAGTAGCCTTACGGTTATAGTAAACAGTACGTTCCAAAAATATGTTCGCGTTTTCCAGTGACGAAAGAGCTTTCAATATTGAATCATTTTCGCACAGGTACTGTCGTCCATTTGCCTACGTCGTATCCCAGTTTCTCCCACCAGCTTTTATTCGCCAGCTAGTGGCTGGGCTGTCTTAGCTCTTTTCTGAGAACATTAATTTCTGTTAGGAATTGGACGTCTACGTAATATTATACAACTTTTTGAAATAACTTAAATAAAAGGGCCTCGTTAAGTAATTAGTCTACCTGTCATGTGATTTCCTCTCTTTCTACGACCCTACGACATAACCACTTGGGCGGACAGTAGATAGCATGTCTGAGTAATTTTATCTTTTCGGATCGGGCAGAAGTGAAGATTGAATTTACAGTACGTAAGGTACAGAATTACTTCAACATGAGTTACTAGTACGAAGAACGAAACTGGTAATTGGAATTACGTACAATAGTCTACAGTGCGATAATATGCACATTAGAACTGAAGCCTGTATCGAAATGAACGGCTACCATTTTAAAAAAGGTGTTTAAATATCCATATTATGATTATTTTTAAATTTAACGTCATTCTCTATATTGTACGCTAATGTGTTGTAGACAGTATGATATACACTGCATAATGTAGCTGTCCGCATGGACAGCTCAGTTCGTGAGTAAAAACACTCATTGCTAATACTGTACTGTATTTTGATTAAACCAAAAATCTAATGAAAATGATCAAATTCAAAGTCGCGATATTTCCTAGTTTATGTAAATGGATGAACTACTTTTCTTCCCTCCTATACCTAGTAAAATGATTTGTTTGTATATTACGCCAGTATCATCGAACTCCAGTCGTGGAAGTGGGTAGCAAACGGCGTTGATCCAGAGGTATAGGTAACTTAATATTAAAAATGTTAGTAAAAATAAAATGATGTCCCTGTAGTTCTTTACATAACTCTCTTTTGAAACTGACAAGGATTTATATGAAGTGTTCCTAGAGCCGTAACTGAGTATTTGTAGAAGTCACCTGCAATTCGAATTAAATCCGTCTAGAATTAACACTAGAAGAACGGAGTGGTCGTGTTGACCCCTTTTCCATATTTATGAGCACATTACTTCTATACTACATGTCATATCCAATTATGGCTCTATGACATTTCTTAATTTTACCAAGATATTGTTCACCTTAAAATCTGTCTGCTTAAGAATGCAATAGAAGGAATGGTGAATAGAGAAAGATTTCGAGGCAGAAGAAGATATCAGATGATAGACGGCATTAAGATATATGGACCATATGCGGAGACAAAGAGGAAGGCAGAAAATAGGAAATAGTAGAGAATGCTGGGTTTACAGTGAAAGTCCTATCCTTGGACAGAAAATTGTGAATGAATGAATGAATTTGCATTTTCCGTTTTTTTAATGGGGTGTATGGTATAGTCTCCACATTTTAAGAAACCTGAATCATTTCTGTCTAAAATTAAATAAAATGTTATAAGATTTAAAAATATCGTGTTACTCGGAAACGATGTCATTGATGTCACGACATAGAATCAATTCTTAGAAAATATAAATATCACAATAACAACAACCAAGAACAAAAACGTTTCACGCAATTATAGAGACCCTGTGAATCCCCTGTCACTTTTTTTTAACTTCGACTGTGTTATTACTATCAGAAAAATATTCCGAAAATATGTTTTCTATCTATATGAAAGTTGATAGAAGTCCGACCATTTTTTCCGCTGTCAGTTTTAACTGTGAGTGGTTTAAATATACCTTTTTCAGTTTGTAAGTAATGCAATTTAGAATAAATAAATAAATAAGTAAATAAGTGAGTGAGTGAGTGAGTGAGTGAGTGAGTGAGTGAGTGAGTGAGTGAGTGAGTGAGTGAGTAAGTAAGTAAGTAAATAAGTAAATAAATAAATAAATGAATAAAGTGTATGGATGGATAGATAAACAGACAGACAGATAAATGGATGGATGTATGGTTGGATTGATCGATAGACAGACAGATAAATAAATGAAAAAATAAAGAAATAAATGGATGACTCACGGACGGGCGGACAGATGGAGGGATGGATGGATGGATCGACAAACAAATAAATAAAAAAATAAAAGTAAATAAATAATGCTAGAAAATATAAAAGGGAAATTGTAAACAATATAAACGTTCTAGCATTTCTCTGAAAAAGGTGATCTCATGTTCAAGTGAGGAGTATTGGAAATTTAAATTGATCAAATTATAAAAGAATTAGGCATGTCTAATTTGTATTGTTCTGTCATTTTTATAGGCGTACTTTTCTCAATTTCCTTCCTGATTTGTAATTGTAGAGCATTTCTGTAGTTGCACAATGGAGCATTGTCTACATTGTGATTTCTTTATACATACGCCTATAGAAATCTTTATTTTTGCGTTTATAGCTGTAGGCCTATATTTACGATACACGCCGAAATTTCTGTGGATATGTTTATTGAAATTTGAGGAGGAGGAGAAGTAGAAGAAACAAGAAGCATTGACTTGCTATCAGCCCGAGATCAGCAAGTGGTTGAAAATCTTCGCCGTAGGGAGGACGAATCGTTATTCACCCCACAAAATGTTCTCGGACTGCCAAATTGGAATCGTACAGGATGACCATCTATTAGATAACCCCAATAAAACGGTCCAGCGGTGGATATAGGGTAAGCCGACTGTCCTGGACATCTTAAGAGGCTTAAATGCTTAGAGGAACTAGCCGTAAAAAATGGGGGCCGATCTCGATCGATAAACCTTTAGATAGGATCACAGCTCGGTCAACTAAGTCAAAGACCATGGGAGAAAAAGTAAGAAATTCACAACAGAACGGGGGAGAACACAGAGGGGCATTTTAATGGTGGACTGCCCGGATGTTCGAGCATTTGGAATCTCGTCCCCTCCAGAGGGCGACTGCGATGTCAGAGCCACACAGTGCGTTTTATTTACATTCAGTAATGCTGATTTAGTGGTGTAGTCTGTCTGTCTGTCTGTCGAACCAGACTGTCACTTAGCCAGTCGGTCTGCTAGCTCTGTCGATTAGGTCATTTGATCAATCAGTCTATGCAGCCAGTGAGTCAGTGAATCAATCAATAAACCAGTCAATCAATCACTCATCCATTTAACTCAATCAGTGGTCAAGTCAATCAGTCACTCCATCAACCTACGTAGGCAGTGCATGAGTTAGTCAAATAAGCCATTCCCGTCCATTCAACCAGCTCAGTCTAATAATATGTCAGTCAACACGTCCAATCTGCCAATAAACACAGTCCAACCTGTCGTTCAGTACAGTGTAATCATTCAATCAGCACAGCCTATTTAATCAGTCAGCAGAATTCGATATGTCAGTAACACAGTTCATTCTGTCAGTAAACACAGTCTAATCAATTAATCAATCAATCAATCAATCAATCAATCAATCAGTCAGCACAGTTAACTGAGCGCAGCCCAAATCAGTCAGATCATCCCACTCAATCAGTCAGCAGAATCCAGTCTGTCAGTAACACAGTTCAATCTGTCAGTAAACACAGTCTAATCAATCAGCACAGTTAACTCAGCCCAATCAACTGAATCAGTCAGCTCATCCCACTGAGTCAGTCAGCAGAATCCAATCTGTTAGTAACACAGTTCAATCCATCAGTAAACACAGTCTAAGCAATCAGTCAGCACAGTTAACTTAGTCAGTGCAGTCTACTGAGTCAGTCAGCAGAATCCAATCTGTTAGTAAACACAGTCCAATATGTAAATAAACATAGTTCAATCTGTCAGTAACCCACAGTTCAACCTGTCTTTCTGCACAGTTTAATTAATCAGTGAGCACAGTTCACTCGCTCAGCACAGTCCACTGAATCACTCAATACATCCCAGCAGAATCCAGTTTGTCAATAACACAGTCCAATCTGTTAGTAAACATAGTCCACTCTTTTAGTAAACACAGTCAAATCTGTTAGTAAACACAGTCCAATCTGTTAGTAAACACAGACAAATCTGTTAGTAAACACAGTCCAGTATTTTAGTAAACACAGACCAAACTGTCAGTAAACACGGACAAATCTGTTAGTAAACACAGTCCACTATTTTAGTAAACACAGTCCAATCTGTTAGTAAACACAGTCCACTATTTTAATAAACACAGTCCATTCTTTTAGTAAACACAGTCAAATCTGTTAGTAAACACAGTCCACTCTTTTAGTAAACACAGTCAATTCTGTTAGTAAACACAGTCCACTCTTTTAGTAAACACAGTCAAATCTGTTAGTAAACACAGTCCACTCTTTTAGTAAACACAGTCAAATCTGTTAGTAAACACAGTCCACTCTTTTAGTAAACACAGTCAAATCTGTTAGTAAACACAGTCAAATCTGTTAGTAAACTCAGTCCACTCTCTTAGTAAACACAGTCAAATCTGTTAGTAAACACAGTCAAATCTGTTAGTAAACACAGACAAATCTGTTAGTAAACACAGTCAAATCTGTTAGTAAACACAGTCAAATCTGTCAGTCAGCACAGTTCAATACATATATAATTCAACATAGTTGAATATGTTAATTAACATAGTCCAGTCTCTCAGTTCAGATAGTACAGTACATCAGTCAGCGTAGTGTAATCTGTCAGTCAGTTTAGCTCAACCTGTCAGCACACTGAAATCTATCAGTGAGCTCAGTCTAGTTTGCCAGTCGTCTCAGTGCAATCTACTAGTCTACTCATCTAATCTGTCAGTCAGATCAGTCCAATATATTTGCCAGTGCAATCTGTTAATGAGCCCAGTCCAGTCTGGATCATCTCAGTCCAATCTGTCAGTGAGTCAGCGCAGTGCGTTCTTTAAGCTCAGTCAGTCAGCTTCTAGACAGGAATTGAATTCAAAATATTGAAAATGATTTATTTCACTAAAAAGCCTGTGGAGCATACTTTCCTGGGGTACATGAGTTTTTTTTCTGTCACGTTAACATCTGATCCTGCAGTTTAATTAGTCACAATTATAATGCTCAAATCCCAAATCCCCCTTGTGATAATTACATTTTGTGTCTTACCAATGCGTGGAATCAGAGATTCAGCGTTGCACACAGGAGTCCCACCATGTTTCCATCCAGTGTAAGCTCGTGAACTACATTATGACTGAGCCTGAAAGAATTTAAGGAGAAACTGTGATGAACTTTCACTTTCAAAAAATGTTTCACTCAATATAACACGAATATTTTCTTGATTAATTTCTTTTTTCGTAGTCTTTCAACTTTATTCGATCCAAGAGTTCCGCGGTTCGAATCTCGGCATGGGAAATGGAAGACATTTATGTTCCGTCCACGAGACTTGGTGTTTGTCCTGTGTTGTCTCAGAGCGGTAGTCCTGTGCCGTGCTCACCACACGACCATGAGGCCTACAATGTGTATCTGTAAAGTATTGGTCAAAATATATACCATCTCCTACACCGCATTGGCTAGTAAGTCAGTTTGAATGAAGAAGATTAAACGTTAAGTTTTTCGTAATATGGAATACGTGCGGAGTGCTATAATAAACAGTATCAAATTACCGCTTTTATCCGGCTATTTCTTGTAAGGGTTTTGGGATAATTTCCATTAACACGGGTTAACTGGCCTAACAGAGAGGAACCAATTTTCAATCATGCTCAGAGATGTTCCTTTATGCTGTCTTATTGTATAATTTACACTGCCAGTGAACCCCTCTTTATTCTTATTGTGTAAGGGTGGATGTCTTATTTTGTTAACGTGCTGCGTGAAAAGAGAACGGTGACTTGGCAGCTTGTACTGAGGACTACAAGGTGTTTCCAGAGTTCATTACTGTGTCTATCTACACTGGTAGCTCTTCATTTGGCAGTTAACCACGTGGACCGCTCAGAAAGACCAGACAGTGATAGCAATATATTGCAATTATTTATTTCCTTTATTTTTCAGGTTATAGATACAGTTCAGAGATACAGCTATGATTGTAATTGTAATTCTTTAACGACGGTACTCTTCAATGATAAAGCACCTGGACGCGACAGCCCATAGAGGGCCAAAATCGACCAGCCGGTTCCTGGCCGCAAGTCAAGATGCTTTAGCAGTGGTGAATGATCACCCGATCAGTACAGGAGTATCGTGTGGTTAGTCGTTATAGTTGGTTCACCTATCGTATCTTCCCAAATTCTTCACGATGCTGAGTAGGTACTAAACCCATACATTGCTGAAATTTCATGAGAAAATTGCCTCCCCCATTAAGATTCGAACCAGTGTCCATTCAGTAACGCGAATTCTAGGAACGATGCCTTAAAGAACGACGCTACGGCACGGCACGGCACGGAACTTCATGTTAAAAGCTAACTACAATTGAATTATAATTGTATTTAGCGTCTGTTTTAATCGCAGACATTTTCGTATAAAAGAGATGGTACTTTTACTTATGATTTTCAGTTAACTGTCTTCTCAAAAGTATGTATTATTCACAGACAATGATATTATATTTCTAATTGAAAATATGTAATTCAATACTTCTGTGTAAGCAACGGAGATAGGTGTCTAATTAATGGCAATAAAATGATATGATAATTGTAATATGTATATTTAATGTACCTTTTATACAAAATAATATATTCAATAATCATGGACTAATTTAATTTTCATCATTTCTATTGAAGATTCTTTCAACTACAGGGGGATTCACGAAGTTCTTCCCCGGTTTATGGAGGTGATTCCTGAGGTAATTTGGAGCAAAAAATTAAATTAATTAATGGGATCACATTCACAATTACGGAGTTACAAAACATTTTAGAAACGTTTCATAGTGAATGGAGCTCTAGGGTAAGCATAACTTGCATGTCTGGGGAGATGATAATCTCTATGCCACGTTAGAATCTAATTTTCAACGACGATTCATTCTCAATGTATGACATGGTATTCCGGATGACCAGCCGAACGGCCCCACAGGACTCATTTCACCAGCATTATCACCTTCATCCCATTCAGACGCTAACTAACCTAAGATGTTGATAAAGCGTTGTAAAATAACCTACTTAAAAAAACTGGAAGAAACTGCCTGCTGAAGGATGCACTGGAAGGAATGGTGAACGGGAGAAGAATTCGGGGCAGAAGAAGATATCAGATGATAGACGACATTAAGATATAGCCTATGGATCATATGAGGAAATAAAGAGAAAGGCAGAAAATAGGAAAGACTGGAGAATGCTGGGTTTGCAGTGAAAGACCTGCCCTTGGGCAGAACACTATGAATGAATGAATGATACGTAAAATAGCAATATTACTGATCTGATGTATGCTAGTAAATGAAGTAAGAATGACAAATTATCTGTAGTAATTGCACGAGTGCTGTTTTATTTCATTGATAATTTCATGAGCCCGAAAGGCTAATAAAAGGAAAACACGAATGCAATTTATTTATTTATTTATTTATTTATTTATTTATTTATTTATTTATTTATTTATTTATTTATTTATTTATTTATTTATTTATTTAACCTGGTAGAGATAAGGCCATCAGGCCTTCTCTTCCCCTCTACCAGGGGATTACAACTACAATATAAAGAATACAATTACAATTATAATTACAATTAATATTGAATTTACAAATACAATAAAAATCGAAGTACTAAAAGAATTAACAGACTAATAAAAGCTAGACAGTTCATTGTAAAAATTAAGAAGAGAGAAAATATTTTTATTAACTAAGTAAAAATTAAACCTAATCTACGCAGTAAGAAAATGCTTAAGAAGTTTGCTTTTGAACGCTACTAAATTCCGACAGTCTCTGATGTCACTGGGTAGGGTATTCCACAAGCGCGAAAGCGAGATTGTGTATGATGATGAATACGATGAAGTCTTATGTGTTGGTATGGCTAGTATGAGGCTATTTTGCGTGCGTGTGAAGAGATTATGATATGATGACAGGTAACTGAAACGGGAGGCAAGGTAGGTAGGTGTAGAGGTGTGAAGGACTTGGAAAAGGAGAACAAGAGAATGAAAATTTCTACGTTCGTTAAGCCGTAGCCAGTTTAGAGTTTGGAAGGATGGGGTAATGTGGTCAGCGCGACGGACATCGCAGACGAGGCGAACACAAGAATTATGAACACGTTGTAATCTTTAGTAAGATTATTCAATGAATAAAATTAAATAACTTGCAAAGCCGAATTACTTATGTAAATGACCCAGCCAATCCCTTTTCCTCTTTCCGATCAGTTTCAGCATCATTCTCTCTTTAGCCACTCTTTCCAACAGAGCTTCGTTTCTTGCTCTGTCTGTCCATTTCAGACGCTCCATTCTTCTCCATATCCACATTTCAAATGCTTCTATTCTCTTCTCTTCACTTGGTCGTAATGTCATCATGTATCATTAGCATTAGATTAATGAATTGAAGAATTTGATCCCAAAACGCGTCCAGTCCATTTTTATGAAAGGACTGGGCTGGGTTTTTTTATCCATCGGTCTACGAAATGAGAAGGTTTTCAAGTGACATGCACAATAACAGAAACTTTTAGACAAGGACTGCGCTGTTTTAGAAGAAGACAAGCTTAAAATGTAATGATTAGAGGTCTCAAACATAATCATATCGCACTCCCATAAAATATTGTCGTAACTAGGAAATTGTGATTCGTAAATATATGCTATTTTCTAGTAAAATACTGCTACGAAAACATTTTAATAAACAGGTACCAAAACCTTTGACAATTTACTATTTCATTATTAGCATTTTATACCTCCAACTATTAAAAGAGTGTTGTAAATAATTTACGAAATTAATATGTGATTTTAGACATATGTGTTTTCTTTTCTCAATCGTACTATCAGGGACTGGAATGCTTTACCTGCAGACGTACTAAAGGCTTTGCCAATAACCAAAAATGTATTTAAAAATAGGCTTAAGGACTTTACTAATAGACCGTAGTATATTATACATACTATTTAAAGAGCGTAATTGATAATTTGTTATTTGAAGTGTTGTATCAGTGAAGAAGTGTGTTCTGTAAGTGAACTGTGTTTCTGTCAGTGAAGCTTTACAGTTTATAGTGGCAGTGTAAAGTATTTGAACAGTGAAATATTTTTGAAGTGTTAGTGAAATCAGGATAGAATCAGTGAAATGTGTCGTAGTTCCAGTGCAGTGAGTGAGTTGTCAGCGAAATGAGTGTAGTGCTGAAAGGTACTTGTGCAGGTATGAACATATCATACTCGCGGGTTTTATTTCGAACTCAAAGTTAAGATACAAATTAGATTTACTTTAAATGTTATTTTAAGTGATCGTGCTTCATTTAATTTAGAATGCTCCCTGTATTATTAGCCTATGATTATTATTATTATTATTATTATTATTATTATTATTATTATTAGTAGTAGTAGTAGTAGTAGTAGTAGTAGTATTGTATTTCTTATTAGTTGTGTGTATTATTGATTGTCATTAATGAGTGTAATTAGTTAACACTGCTACCGGGTATATACCCATTTGCAGTGTGAATAAATACATACATACATACGTACATACATACATACATACATACATACAGAGTCGACCTGGTTGGAAAGTTGGTATAGCGCTGGCCTTCTATGCCCAAGGTAGCGGGTTCGATCCAGGGCCAGGTCGATGGCATTTAAGTATCCTTAAATGCAACAGGCTCATGTCAGTAGATTTACTGGCATGTAAAAGAACTCCTGCGGGACAGAATTCCGGGACATCCGGCGACGCTGATATAACCTCTGCAGTTGCGAGCGTCGTTAAATAAAACATAACTTTTTTTACATACATACATACATTCATACATACATACATACATACATACATGCATGCATGCATACATACATACATACATACATACATACATACATACATACATACATACATACATACATACATACACACACGATAGTATTTTACTGGGAGTGCGAATTATATGTATAAGTCATAAAAATGACAAAATGGGCTGAGTGAATTTTAGGGTTACACTTTTCAGTTACTGTTGCTGCTGTACATAGCATTTGATAAATAAATTTGTTATTAAGTAACATCTTTTTCGATTATTTTATAGCTCTGTACTAAGAGGCGAACGGGGTATTGTGTAAAATTGAAAGATCATGTGGGAAGATGATGAACTTCAATCGTTACCCTATGCATGTCTGTAAAGATACGGACAAAATTAATACTGGACATCCTAGGAAAGGCCGTAAAGAAAAAGAGCATCTTATTACCTAGCAACAGGACATTGGTTGCAAGGTTACGAGTGCAAATGTTGTTGACGATGACACTGATAACTGAAATCGAGACACGTTATGAAAGAGACTTCAGAAATGACTCGCAGCGTAACGAGGTGTTGGCGATGTGTGTGTTTACGGTCTTCCTGTAGCAGCGTCACTCCTTTTTACGATTCGGGTACGTTTGTTTCTGATGGACATTAAAGTGGCCGGTGGCTGCTGAGCCATTTTTTGGTCTCGTTGTCAATAACATCTAAAACGCTATTGATTGGTACAGAAGAGAGTGAGTTTTGGTGCACCACAGGGGGCTTGGGTTAAATCATGGGTCAGGAGCCGGGGTGGGAGAGGAGGGTAGTTATCAGGAGCCGGTTCTTTAGCTACTGTTCTTCATCAGCAGGGAGGCGGTGCCCTTAAAAACAAAACAAGATCAAAAGTGAATTAACTATTTACTACCTGTATATAACGTCTATAGGTCCTGACTCGTTTCTTGAACCTCGTCTTTCTGGCCGCTTGCCCGCCTGTCGTATATGCAGGCTTCATGTCATTAGCGTCAGTTTCTCAATTTTACGTTGTCTCCGGTGGTGTAGTGGTAATCGTGCCTGCGTCAGGGTTTAAGTATCGAGGTTTGAGAGCCATACGACGACGATTGATTTGTAGGTTATTTCACTAGCTTATAAGCAGGACTTGTGATGTCAAACTCTAGATTTATGTATTTGAAGGCTACATTTCTGTCGCCATGTATTGTTTGGGACATTTACTGATATGAGAAGGAAAACATTTCTACTGCGTGTTCAGTTCAAAGTGTGTCATGGCTTCCTGTATGCCGTCATGTGGCTAGCCGATGAGCCTAGAGAATTCAATCTTCCTACACTTCCGCAGAGGCGTATTACCTATGTGCCAGAGAAGTTGCCTAGCAAGTACGGCGTTCATTCTGAAGAGTACTTACCGATACGTACGGTAACGCCGGTAGTGGCGGGAATGTGAACTGTTTGGAAACACGTACTGAGCTGAGTTTTTTTCTTACTGTCGGGATATGGGGAGAGGGTTAAGACGATTAGTTACGTACAGTATTTGTTGACATTAACTTCGACGGTCAACATGGACATGGAGCATTTGATTTGTATTGTGGAATGTTACCGTACGAAACCGATGATAACAAATACCCTGTATACGACTTGCCCGCGCAAAACACAGTTCGAAAGAGGTTATGGTAGCACACAGACTTTACAGACCGCCATCTGGTGCTACGACGTTCAAGTTATACCGTACACGTTCTCAAGTTCAGATTGAACGCCTTGATTAATAGGTAACTTTTCTGACATAAAAGTTGATACTCGCTTCAAATCGCTGACTCACAACAGTGACGTCATGACACACTTTGAAATGAACACCCAGTAGATACTTGAATATATTTAATGGCTCGATAATTTTGTTACATGAATACTTTGCTTTTCTTTGGGCTTTTATCTCGAAATGCCTCTACTGTAGATTTTTCTGTTGAAATTGTTAATTTATGACTTGCAATCTATAAATTACCTTAAGAATGTGATATATTAAGTCTATTGTCTGCGAAGAATATAACAACATTTTTCCCTCTGGTAATTTCAATTCTTCCCGATTGTTAAGAATATTTATTTTCTCTGTTTATATGAAGTATTGCTCCTTATAATTTGTTGGTAATATCTTTTGCTTCTAGAATATAAAATAACTTTTGGCTGCCTACATTCCCGAAGGCTTTCTCGAAGTCTAAAACAATACGATTGTTTCAAAGTATATTATCTCCTTGCATATTAATAGTTTTAGAGTGAATGTTGCTTAAATGCGTGATCGACCTTTCAGACGCCATTTTGTTCTTCAAACATGAAATTTTCTGAATATACCGTTAAATGAAAATCCATTTTAACATAAGAAAATACGTGCATTTACAATATTCATGTATGGCCTATGTATAACCTTTTATCAATTATATGTGTGTCATTTCTTCTCGTTGACAGACGTGATGTATTCATTTCGTTTGTTACATGTCAACGCTGTCACCATGTAAAATCATTTACATTCATGACCGATTCACCAAAGTTCATAGTGAATAGTGTCCAACGAATTTTAAATTCCGCAGGGATAAGATATCGCCTTGGCTTACTAGACCCAGTTCTGACGTGAATAATATCAAATACAATTACTGCCGAGCCTGCATTTTGTGACGTTATTGTCCAGACTGAATAATAATTATTTACGTGTTACGAAATTAGATGTGACGTCTGTTTGCAATTGAAATGCTGAAGTCAGTAAGTGACCATGTAAGAACTAAGTTTTGATAAATCGTTAAAGAAAAGAACCTTCTTGTGCCGTCAACAGACGAAAAAAAAGCCGCACTTTTTCATTTAATGATGATATTTCTTATATAGTACTGCACACTTGGGTCAAATAGACCACCTGTAAAAAAAAATGTTATAAGGCTAAGTAATATGCTGTGTAGAGAAAATATATAAATTAAACGAGATAATTAGACTATTTTTTTTCGCCCACACCTGTGGAGTAACGGTCAGCGCGTCTGGCCGCGAAACCAGGTGGCCCGGGTTCGAATCCCGGTCGGGGAAAGTTACCTGGTTGAGGTTTTTTCCGGGGTTTTCCCTCAACCCAATACGAGCAAATTCTGGGAAACTTTCGGTGCTGGACCCCGGATTCATTTCACCGGCATTATCACCTTCATTTCATTCAGACGCTAAGTAACCTAAGATGTTGATACAGCGTCGTAAAATAACCCAATTAAAAATATTTTTTTAGTAAAAAGAGACTAAATATTAGTGAAAATGACTATAATATCACCAGCACAGTAACAAAACTCGAGCCGTAGTGAAATTAAATATGACAGAAAGTAATGAAATACCGTACTCAAAATTTAGTATTATTTAGTATTAGTATTAGTATTTATTTATTTAACCTGGTAGAGATAAGGCCGTCAGGCATTCTCTGCCCCTCTACCAGGGGATTACAACTATAATATGAACAATAAAATTACAATTAACATTAAATTTACAATTACAATTACAATAAAAATTAAAGTACGACAAGATTACCTGATTAACGAAAGCTAGACATTTTAGCATAGAAGTTAAGAACAAAGAATATCTTTGTATTTACTAAATTACAAATTAAACCTACAATAACAAAAAAAAATTAATGAAATTACCTGATATTGAAATACTTTGTGATAGATTAAGAGAACTATTTACAAGAAACCATGTCTGAACGAGTCTCAATTACTGACCAAGTGCCTAGTAAGTTTGCGTTTGAATTCAATTTTATTTCGACAGTCCCTGATGCTAGCAGGTAGCGAATTCCAGAGTCTTGGCAGGGCTATTGTGAAAGAGGATGAGTATGAGGAGGTGCGATGGGATGGTATTGTTAGTATTGTTTCATGGCGAGAGCGTGTGTTCAGATTGTGGTGGGAAGAAAGGTAAGTGAAACGAGACGACAGGTACGAAGGAATAGAAGAGTTCAAGATTTCAAAGAGAAAGAGAAGTGAATGTAAATTTCTTTTCTTATCTAGTTTAAGCCAACCTATTGTTTCCAGGGATGGGGCAATATGATCATATTTACGAACATTGCTTACAAAATGTACACACAAGTTATGAGCACGTTGAAGTTTCGTTTTGTTGTCGCTGGAAAGGTCAGTCAGTAAAATGTCAGCATAGTCAAAATAGGCAAATACAAGCGTCTGCACAAGGGACTTTTTTAAGCAAGAGGGAAGATGAACATTTATCCTATTTAGCACATGGATAATAGAATATACTTTTCTGCAGGTTTCTGTGATTTGCATGTCCCAGTTGAGATTATTATCCATGTGAATGCCAAGATTTTTTACCGAAGAACTGAAAGGGATATGCACTGTACTTACTTTAACGGGGGAAATATTTAGTTGCTTTACAGCGTCGGTTTGCCGTTTGTTTCCTAACATAATTGCTTGTGTCTATCCAGGATTGATATTAAGATGGAATTTCTTTGTCCATGTCACCATCGAGTCAATGTCTTCGTTCAATTTATCTATAGCGTCATTTACTCGGTCTAAGCGGGAAGAGATGTAGCAATGAAGATCGTCAGCATACAAGTGATAGTTACAATGCCTTACAAGAGATGTAATATCATTGACATATATTGTGAACAACAATGGTCCGAGTACCGATCCCTGTGGTATACCTGATGTTATGTCAAGCCAGGAGGAGCTTCGATTCCCGGATACAACACATTGCTGTCTTTCCCGTAAGTAGGATTCGAACCAACTCACAGCAGTCTTTGTCTTTCCAGGATTGACTTTAAGATGGAGTTTCTTTGTCCATGTCACATTCGAGTCAATGTCTTCGTTCAATTTATCTATAGCGTCATTTATTCGGTCTAAGCGGGAAGAGATGTAGCATTGAAGATCGTCAGCATACAAGTGATAGTTACAATGCCTTACAAGAGATGTAATATCATTGACATATATTGTGAACAACAATGGTCCGAGTACCGAACCCTGTGGTATACCTGATGTTATGTTAAGCCAGGAAGAGCTTCGATTCCCGGATACAACACTTTGTTGTCTTTCCCGTAAGTAGGATTCGAACCAACTCACAGCAGTCTCTGACAAATGCAGATCTCTCAATTTAAGGGTGAGCAGGTCAAAATTTACAGAGTTGAAAGCTTTGCTAAGGTCAAGAAGTGTTAGTATTGTTACTTTATTAGAGTCGATTGCTTCACGAATGTCTTCGGTACTTTAAGTAGAGCAGTGCTTGTGTTGTGTCCAGCTCTGAAACCTGACTGATACTTGTCGAATAGTTTGTGTTCGTTCATGTAGTTAGTAATTTGTCTGTGTACAATTCTTTCCAGTGCTTTTTATATGGCTAGCATGATACTGATTGGTCTATAGTCGTTCGGGTCGGTGGGAACTTTGATTTTTGGAAGAGGAAGAACGAAAGCTTGCTTGCATATTTTAGGGAAAGTTGAAGTGATTAAGGAACTATTAAATATGTGTGCAATTGTAGGTATTACTATGTGAAATAAACTGTATTTATATTAATCGAATTATGAATAAGCTAATGTTATATCGATGGCTGAGAACCATACTGTTCTAAGTCCAACTTTTTATAAGAAAGAAATATGTGTTTCATTGTGTTCCAGTTCTTGTCTGCATATATGAATCGAACAAAATTGTAAATATTCCTCTCCATAAGGTTGCTGTGAAGCTATTCCAAATTGTTTCATGAAGCTTTGAATGTCAGGAGCTTAAAATAGCTCTCTTGAAGAAAAAAATAGTAAAATGGACTTGGAACAGTCTGGTTCTGGGCCATCGATATGTCAATTTTTAAAATTACTGAAGGCCCATTTACAATGAAAATTAAACTTAAACGTAACATAAACACAGAAGCTTGCTGTCAGGTTACCAAATGGGATAACTCTCAATTATTCACATATACACTGACATTAACATTACCGTTAGACGTTAAATGAATATTTGGAGTTTGAAAACTTTCATGTTTATGCTTGCAGAATATAACAAAATGACGTCGTTGTTATGTTTCCATAGTTACCAAGTACCTTTGAGGTTATGTTTATGTTCCCATCGTGAATGATGGTATGACTTTTTGATTTTAGGGTGACGTTTACATATTGAAGTTAACGCTTACGTTATGTTTAATTTTCCTTGTGAATGGGCCTTTAAGAATGTAAACGTTACCGTAAAATCAAAAAGTCATTCTATCATTCGCGATGGGAACGTAAATATAACCGGAAAGATATTTGGTAACCATGGAAACATAACAACGACGTCATTTCATCATATTCTGTTGCATGCTTCAGCTCTCTACAATTGTGTATTGTTTCCAAATCACGGAAGCATATAAATTTACATGTTAACGTCTAACGGTAATGTTAATGTCAGTGTTTATGTGAATCATTGTGAATGAGTCTATTTGGTAATCTGACCGCAAATTTCTGTGTTTGTGTTACGTTTATGTTTACTTACCATTGTGAATGGGACTACACGATAGTGTACCTCTAACAAACTTTGGAAAAAATTCTCTAAAATGACATTAATTTTGGGATTGTAAAAGTTGTGAAGGAACTTTATTAGGGAACGACACACAAATTGAGATAAAAATTTAAAGTTATTACAGAACTTAAACAGTGATGTTTCTTGTCGCCCACTCTTTTTAAATTTATTTGGAACGTGTCTTAAAAGACTGGAAAAAGAAATGTAAAAGTATGAAATTCCCACTACATAACAATAATTATACACCTTCACTCACTTTGTTTCGCGGACGACCAAATCGTATTAGCTGATGACTACGATGGTGTTTAATACATGACGAGAAAATCGATGGAGGAATGTAAGAAATGGAGCTTAGAAATTAGCTTACAAAGACTAAAGTATAGGTGCATAAGTGGCACAGCAAGACCTAAACCCTCACAGATGGAACTCAAAAACTGCTCCCAATGTAAATAAATAGCTAGGCTTAAAAATAACCCAATATGATACACTCGTTGCAGCTACTACACAAATTCCAGAAGTCGGACAGCGATCCGTATATTAAATAAAATTTTATGGAACAAAAGTGTAACAAAATAAAGAAAAAATAAGTATTTATAACACTATAATAAAGAGTATAGCCTATAGCCTACTGTCCGACTGAGTGGTTATGTTGCAGGGTCGGCGAAAAGGGGGACATCACGTGACAAATACTTACCTTACATGGTCCTTTTCTTTAAATTACTTTAAACCGTTGTATAATATTACGTAGACTTTCAATTTCGAACAGCAAATATTTTCAGGAAAGCGCCTAACGTCCCAGCCACTAGCCTTTACAGAGAGGCCAGCAGAAACGGGTGGGGAACCAGAGATGAGACATAACCACTCGATCGGACAGTACGTATGGCAATGAAGTTTGGAAAATGAATGATAGATAAGAAAAATTGTTAAATGTAACAGAGATGGATTTTTAGAGTAGATCTGCAGAAAAATCAGAATTTGAAAAAATTACAAATATTAATATGAGAGAAATAAATTACTGTTCCTCAAACAATAACAGATGAAATAAAAAAATAGCTAATATGGTATGGTGATGGACTTCTGCCAAGACAATTCTATAGTGGAGTCCAGCAGGTAGAAGAAAGAAAGGGGGACCAAGGAAGAGCTGGATAGAAGGAGTAAAAAAATATATGATAAGTAGAGGTCTGAAAGATTGATAGATGGACAAGGAAAATGGAGAATGGACATCGGAAGACGTCGATGACGACGATGATGATGATGATGATTATTATTATTACTATTATTATTATTATTATTATTATTATTATTATTATTATTATTATTATTATTATTACTATTATTATTATTATTATTATTATTACTATTATTATTATTATTATCATTATTATTATTATTATTATTATTATTATTATTATTATTATTATTATTATTATTATTATTAAACTAGGTTCATCATGAATAGTGGAGATGTTTTAAGTTGAGAAACACGTACATTATTTAGAATTCGTATCACGCCTTTGTTGTCGGTGTTTGTAAGAACACGTAAAATCGCTTTCCATGTCTTGTTTACTTGGAAACACTCCCTCTGTTAATTGTTCTGGGCTCTGAAGATGAAACTTATATACTTAATTACGGAATATTGGAAATATCAGGAAATATCAGGTTTCATTTCACGGTGAAATATGCAAAAGTCTACTTTAAATTTCTCATTGATCTTTCAGTAGCCTAATTTTACATGCTTTTGTATCGTTGATAACTTTTTTCGGTCAAAACCTATAGTCAATTAGGCGATTAACTTGCTCCACCCATAGGTATATTTTTAAGTTAAACAGTCGTTAACAAATTCCGAGTTAAGATTGCAACAAATCATAAGATACCGAGGGGATCACTTAAAATGTATAATTCTATGCCAATAAATTGCATTGTTCAAGCCATATCTTGTGTTACTTTGATATTTATAAATCTTATACTCACTGTAGAACAGCATGCTGAAATTCATCAGAAACAACAGGACCGTGAATGATGTAAGAAAAAGGAATATCATTATGTAATGTAGGCAGGAATTTAACATGAGAACTAATTTGTTTTGGAATATAAAAATTTACAACGACAAAGTAAGAAAGTATATGTCATTATAATAATGCAATTTATTTATTTATTTATTTATTTATTTATTTATTTATTCATTCATTTATTCATTCATTCATTCATTCATTCATTCATTCATTCATTCATTCATTCATTCATTAATTCATTAATTCATTCATTCATTCATTCATTCATTCATTCATTCATTCATTCATTCATTCATTCATTCATTCATTTCAAGATGTGAACACAAAAAGGTAAACCAAATTAAAATGTTCACTTGTATAACTACTTAATACAAAAAATCACACACACACACACACACACACACACACACACACACACACACACACACACACACACATATATATATATATATATATATATATATATATATATATATATAATTGGAACTGGTCATGGAAATTACGGGAAAATGGCTGAACGGATTTTACTAAATGATTCCTCATTTTGAAGCTTGGAACCCAAAGTTTTTCAGAAAAATAGTAGTTTTCAGTGAAATGGCAATTTTCCTACATCATTTTCCTATTTTCCAAAATCCATCTTTCGTCAGTTTTGAGAACTAATTAATTGCATATCAGAATAAACAAAACACACACTACATTAAACAATAGACTACTACACGAAGGCCATGACCTACAGGATTGCTGACATAGAATTCAGATGGCTCAGATTCTTTCACATCATAATGTCAGTATGTCGATCTTCATTTGTGTAATTTTTTGATAACGCATAAAAAATAATTTACAGGTCTGATTCTCTGGTCTGTAGTTTTCCGAGTACAGCCGTGTATTGGATATTAAGTACTACAAAACTTAAGAATGTTTGATGACATTATTACCATTAAAAATGAAATATTATTATAGTTAATGCAACACATAATGATACACTGATGATATTAAAGTGAAACCTTTTGGGGCTTTAAGTAAGCAGACGCAGACAAAGAATATTCTAATTAGGTCTTCATTTTTATAATTTATTGAGTAACGGCTATATATATATATATATATATATATATATATATATATATATATATCTTACTGAAAACTATAAAACTTACGTAAGGTAACAATATTGTTCTTAAAAATGAAATACTTCTATAGCTATTAATCAAGTAGTGTGGGTCTTTTTCATATATTTAATGGCAGTGTGGTATAGATATGTATATGATGTCTGATTCTCTAATTTGCTTTGGTAGTAATTGAGTCATGCTTCCTATTTCAGCTGCGTCTTTAAACTGCATAAAAATTAATTTAATATTTCTTTGGTTTAGTAGATTAGATTTTGTGATCGCTGCCAAGCATATTTTGTAGGGAAAATAGCCATTTCACTTCTTGCTACCATGATGAGTAAGTTTATTTCCCGCAACCAGCAACGAATGAAACACTGAAACTGCTAAGATTTACGATGAACAATTTTATTTAGGGCGCATATAAGATTCTACAACTCTGACATATCATTCGCCTCATTTTCCGCATCTCAGCAATAGATTCCTCACAACAGCCTATATTACAGAAAATATACGGGATAACTTTAATTGTTACACAAATTAATCCAGCAGTGTTTGGTAGATCAGTATTGTCTGGAGGAAACGCAAAAATTACAATTCCTAAGAAAAGACCAAAAGATATTACTTACTGATGAAATAAGAGGCCTACAAGATTTTGTAGTCTCTTGATCACCTCTGCAAGATCTCTTAGTGGAAAAAAGTGATTCCGCCCTCTACATTTCAGGGTAGTTCACGAAACATGCAGCAGCTATACCAAGATGCTAAGTCTTTTGTTCAAAGCATGATAAACCTTACATTTTCTTAACTTTCACCTATAATCCGCAATGACCTGACATAGCTACTTCATTACTCCCGCATGAAAAACTCGCTGATCGTCCTGACACTGTTAGTTGCGATTTCGTATTGAAACTCAAGAACTGAAGACAGATAGGTTCAAGGAAAAGTATTTGGCATAAAAAACATTCAGAGGGAATATGTTTTACTAGTATGGAAGCAAATAACTTTCAAAATGTCAAGTATTCTTCACTGAAAATAAATCTGAAAAATTTTTATTTGGACGTCTCACGAACTTAGTTTGCAGCAGCAGTTGCTGCACAAGCCACTAGTATATTTATAAATTTATGGAGACAAAGATAAATCTAATTATATAAATGGAAGAAACATAAAAATATAAAGATATGAAGGAACAGAAGCAGAAACATATTTTATTGTTTGTTAATTGTATATAAAACACTAAATCATTGCAATCTTTTCTATGTGATAAGGTAGAAACGTGAAAACATTGCATCATAAAAGTATACTTAGATTTATTGTTATAAATAATAATTAAAACTTTAAAAATTCAGACATTTAAGAAATTTATTTTGAACTTGTTCAAGCAAATTGGTATGTTCAATTGTTAACCTATTCAAAATCACCGAACAGTACTCTAATTTTGATCTAACTAATGCATAAAAATGTTTTATAAAGTAGATATGTTATATTGAAGTATTTGGAGTTAGGAAAAACAAAAACCTATCATTTTATTTACATTGCAAACAATATAAATAATATATTAGGAGAAATCCATGCCCTTGGTGAATAATACACCCAAATCTTCCATTTCTGACATATGATTTAGCTCAATACCCTGATATGGAAATTCTTTTTAGCTTCTGGAGAATATAACTGCATTATATTTATTTATATTAAACGACAATTTATCAAGTTCGCTCCATGTATTTAATATGTTTAAATCCCTTTGAAGTTGAATACAGTTATCTAAACTATAAATTGTTTTAAATATTTTTAAATCATCTGCAAATAAAGAAACACTTGAGGAAGAAATTTCATTAACAAAATAATTTTTGAATAAAAGGGAAAGTAAAGATCCTAATTTGCATTTCATCGCTCTTTGTTTTCATTCCAGATACCACCTACAACAATCGCGAAAAATTTATAGAGTGATACACCAGTTTCACTGCCATTTACGGACCTTATTTCTGAAGACATTCCGAGAAAAAACTCTCATATAAACATGTGTCCTATTCTCAATATTTTCAGAGTTACATTAGTTTGAAGTTTTAAAAGAATACCTTTTTTCTTCAGTTTTAAGTGTAAAAGAATATTACAATTAGAGAATGAACTATTCAGAAGTTAATTTTGTTTAATTGATTAGTATTCTGAAGCTAAACATGTGTTGTTAATTCCTTAGTTGCTTTGTACAGATTTTTTTTTCTATCACAACAGTTACAGATCACACGACTTCTATCAACTTAATTCTGTACATTTCAATTTTGCATCCTAATTTCCGCTGGAAATCAGGGGTAGTCTTAGTCCTCAGTTGTTTAAAATTAGGTTGTTTAGAAATATTTTAAATGCACAGAACTAGTTTTTAGGTATAATTTTTATTTATTATTATTATTATTATTATTATTATTATTATTTTACACAGTCATTACTTTATTTTTCCATTAACACTAATATCTAGGTAATTGTCATTGTCTCAATGTAACACGTGCTGTGCTGACCATACTAATTGTACTATTCCTTTAGTTGTGAGATTATATTCATATGTATTAATTCTTTTTTTTTTTTTTAAGTTAATACTTGTATACTAGAATGTATTTTTCTGTTTGTGATTATGTATTCAGTCTCTTTTTTTATTACATATATTTTTTTTATTGTTGTTATTTCAAAGTTAATACTGATTGTGTATATGTATTCAATCTCTCTTTTTTACTCAGTTATGTTTATTATTATTTTTAAGTTCATATTTGCATACCGGTATGTATTTTTTCTGTATGTGATTTGATCCTGATTGAGTCAAAGAGAAGGCCTGATGGCCTTAACTCTGCCAGGGAAAATAAAACTATTATTATTATTATTATTATTATTATTATTATTATTATTATTATTATTATTATTATTATTATTATTATAGTCTTAAAGAGTTTAAAAGAATGACGTGATTTGTAACAATTGTTGAATAAATGCGCAAGAAAAATGTAATTTTGTAGTTTAAAATTGAAAAAAAAAAAAAAAAAAAAAAAAACTTTCTGTACGAAGCAACTATGGAATTCACAACACATTTTTATCTTCAGAATACTAGTCAATTAAAGAAATTAAACTTCTGAATAGTTCATTCTCTAATTGTAATATTATTTTACCCTTAAAACTAAAGAAAAAAAAAGGTATTTTTTTAACAACTTCGATTTATTTGCAACGTCCGTAAATCTGACCGTATCACACCTTCACTAAATATGCTGTCCTGGGCCCGTCTCAAAGAGCGAAGACCTATTCACTCTCCCACTTTACTCTTCAATATTCTTCAAACCTCTAACCCTAGCTACTTAGCTTCTCGTTTTCAACATTTGTCCTCATATCACGAAATAGATACTCGCTCACAACACCATATCGCACTCTCCATTCCTAAACATAGAACATCCTTCTACTCTTCATCTTTCACGGTCTCTGCAGCTCATCTCTGGAACTCTCTACCACAACATGTCAGAGACTGTCGGACATTGTCTAGTTTCAAAAATAAATTAAAATTGCACTTTTTCAATTCAGATTCCTTTCAGTTATAAGCCCTTTTCTCTGCGATAGTTTTGTAAAAATATAGGCTATATATTTCTTTCCTTCCTTTCCCCTTTTTGTTCTCTTTATCAGCCGATGAATTTATTATCATAGCCTTTTTATTGTAAATTTTATTTAATATTCGTATTTCTTTTCTTTTTTATTATTATTTTATTACATTCCATTTTGTCATATCCTACCTAACGTTTTCCATATTAACCATTTGTACTAAATGAGTTGCTTTTATTATATTCCAATGTATTTTACTTTCTTTTTTTCTCTTATTGTATTATTTTCATGTTGGTTAGTGTCGATTTTATTATTATTATTATTATTATTATTATTATTATTATTATTATTGTTATATTTTTGTAATATGTTAGTATTCTGTTCTTTAATTTTTTGTTAAATTTTAATTGTATACTTTGTGACCTGGTAGAGCGTAAGAGAAGGCCCTATGGCCTTAACTCTGCCAGTATAAATAAAGAATTATTATTATTATTATTATTATTATTATTATTATTATTATTATTATCATTATTATCATCATTATTAAATTAGTGTAACTCTGAAAATATTGAGAATAGGACACATGTTCATATGACATTTTTTGCTCAAAATGTCTTCGGGAATATGGTCCTAAATGGCGGCGACTCCTTGTGAATCACTCTGAATTTCAGCCGCTTGTATTCTATTTCACATGAGACCGAAATAATCTGCACCAAAGCTGTTAAAGAAGATAAAGTACGTGCAGTTTACATCGCACTGTTTAGTTGAGCATAACTTACATTTATAATAATGGAACTACTACAAGATATATCTGTTGTCGATGATGGCCGACATCACTTGTGAATGAAAGCAGATCTTCTTTGAATGTCTGAGTATGTGACTGACATGGGACCTCCATCTCATTTGTACTAACAACGTGAGGCTAATGGCGATACTTGAAGCACTAATGAAGGGAGACTGCCCCCTGCCGAGAATCGAAGTGGATTCCTCGGTAATGCAACGCACAGGCATCATTGTTCCATTAAGCACTGATAGTGACTGCTTCCGGATTAATCGATGTAAATGTTATTAAAGACAGCCACTGTGTTCTCTGTATATCCTGTAAGTAAGTAGGCTATTTCACGACGCTTTATCAACATCTTAGGTTATTTAGCGTCTGAATGAGATGAAGGTGATAATGCCGGTGAAATGAGTCCGGGGTCCAGTACTGAAAGTTATCCAGCATTTGGTCATATTGGGTTGAGGGAAAACCCCAGAAATAACCTCAACTAGGTAACTTGCCCCGACCGGGAATCGAACCCGGGCCATCTGGTTTCATGGCCAGGCGCGCTAACCGTTACTCCACATATGTGGACTATATCCTGTAAGTTACTTCTATTAAGACCTCTGTGGTGAAATCAGTAATGTTATTTGTTACTAACAAGAGAGCGAGATTTTTATAATAATTATTGCACTCTACTTATGTATCATGTAAAGTAAATCGTTAAGTTACTCGTTATTTATTAGGATGCAATATATTAGAATGTAACTGTTTGGACTCCTGTATAGGTCTATGTAGGTTATTAAATGATGTAAATTTCAGGACTCAAGTGAATTTGTATAAATCGCTCATTATGATGTTTGGATGTGAAATGTGGGCCATTAGAGAAGAAGTTCTGCATATTATTATTATTATTATTATTATTATTATTATTATTATTATTATTATTATTATTATTATTATTATTATTATTATCATTATTATCCAAATATTGAAACCCTATTTTACCCTTTGGCATATTAGGGTTGTAGTGTGTTACATGTGAAATACATTATGTAGAGATAATGCACAATTTTAAAGAAATAGTAGTAGGCATGAGTCATAGTTACAATATAAATACATTAACTAATAGACAGTAAACAATACTAAATACATTATGCAATAATTACATTCATTTAAAACAAAATTAAATAAAATTAGAAATTATAATCGAAGGTGTAGAGAGATTGCAAGAATATGACATAAATTTGCGATTTTATAAATAATTTTAAGCAATAGTAAAGAGATAATGCACAAAATTGACTTAGTTATCAATTAAACACCTAATATATAGGTGGTTTGCGATAGTAAAGAAATAGAAACAAAATTACTTACGGTTACAAACTATATACCTGTCATCAAATACTGAACAATAGTAAAATCCATAGTACAAACACAGTTATTGTTGTTATTACTATTATTATGTCCAAGTTCAGCATAAGGTCCACGAAAATATTTTTGCTCTCTATATTCACAATGAAGATGGAGAATTAGGTAAACTGGCGTTCATTAAAAATCCCATTAATAATACTGTATTAATATAATAATTTACTTCCTTATTAATGGCTTTTAAGGAACCCGCAGGTTCATTGCCGCCCTCACATAAACCCGCCATTGGTCCCTATCCTGAGCAAGATTAATCCAGTCTCTACCATCATATCCCACCTCCCTCAAATCCATTTTTATTTACATTACCCAGGTTGCCAGGCGATGATAGAAAATAAAAGGTGCGAAAACAAATGAATGAGGTGTATAAACAACTGAATGCTCTTCCATATTAATAAAAATATAGAGGTGCCATTTGAAAAATTTCAAAGTGGGGGTGAAATCTGAAATGCAATTAAGCCTGGTTTCAGACTTCCCCCTCAATATCTAAATTGATGTGTTTTTTTTTGTTTAAATTGAATTCAATTTAAATAATTAGTTATTTAGACTGGAAAGTTTTGAAATGAAAGCCCTGTATTTAAACACTATGAACATTTTATAAGTTCTTTCTAACTATTGGAACGGAAAATTTGATGACTGACGTCACGATTTAAACCTGTACTACTTCAGAAAATTGATATTTTTTACTCCATCTAACAGAAGTTTTTGATAAATACCTCTTGCGCCTATGAATAAACTTGTGACGGTAATGTTGTGAATATTGTATGTAGTTTGAAAAATGGGGACTGTTGGAGTGTGTATCTCCTTTTTTTTTTCTTCACATCAAATGGCTTGGAAGCAGTTTCCTGGAAACGAATCGTAGGGTTAATAATCCTTTTTCCTATTTATTGCGATAATATCTATTCTATCACTACCGCTATCCACCATAAAATGGACTTCTAATTTCTTATTGTTTGTTGTTGCTGTTGTTTTATTGTTTTCAGTACATGTCTCATCTTTTATTTGCATAATTTTTTACTTATCGAAGTTAGAATAACAATTACAATAAGGTATATGCACTTTCCCAATTTCTGTGAAATAACGCGTAACAACGAAGAAAAATATTAATTAAAATCAAGTTGGAATGTAATATTCATAACTACAGCAGATTTTTATCTCTGTAGTTTTGGACTGTATGCTTTAATTAAAGAAACAGGGTTAATGAATCGGTATTAATGTAACATAGGTAGCACAATAAACCTAAGTCTGAGATGCATCCGGAAAAAATGACGGGCCTAACATATTTAAAAATCTATGTTCGTAGAATCTTCTCCTGTCGATTTCCTTGCTGGCTTGAGCCAGTGATTTCGTCTTGCAGTGCTATTTTCATGTGGGATATTATTATTATTATTATTATTATTATTATTATTATCATTATTATTATTATTATTATTACTATTATTATTGTCAGAGTGACGACAAATCCATGGATGCTTTGAATAGTAGCTATATTTTCGTATTATATAGATACTAGTGGCTTGTGCAGCAAATGCTGCAAACTAAGTTCATTAGACATTCAAATAAACATTTTTCAGATTTATTTTCAATGAAGAATACCAGACATTTTGAAAGTTATTTGCTTCCGTAAAAATGAAGCATACTCCCTCTAAATGTTTTTTTATGCTAAATAATTTTTCTTGAACCTATCCACCTTCAGTTCTTGAGTTTCAATGCGAAAACGCAAGTAATAATGTCAGGACGATCAGTGGGTTTTTCATGTGGGAGTAAAGCAATAGCTATTTCAGGTCATTGTAGGTGAAAGTTAAAAAAGTCAGGTTTGCTATACTTTCGAACAATAGACATAGCATCTTGGTATAGCTGCTGCATGTAGAGCTTGAAATATAGAGGATAAAATCATTTTATCCTGCTAAGAGATCTTGCTGAAATGATCGGGAGACTATAAAATTTTGTAGGCCGGTCTTATTTTATCAGTAAGTAATACCGTCTTTCCTTAGGAACTGAATTTTTGTGCTCTCTGGAGCCAATACTGAAGAGAATGACGCATATAAATATCTACACCACACCGCCATTAAATATATGAAAAAGACCCAACCCCACTTGATTAATAACTATGAAAGTATTTGATTTTGAATAACAATATTATTATCTTACGCAAGTTTAACATCATGGCATTAACTATAATAATATTTAATTTCTAATGGTAATAATATCATCAAACCATCTCAAGTTCTGTAGATTTTAATATCCGATACACAGCTGTACTCAAGCGGTACTCAGAAAATTACACACCGCAGAATCAGACCTGTAAATTATTTTTAGTAAGTCTTGAAGTTTTTAATAACCAATTGAATTTGAGCTCTAAATATGTCAGCAATCCTGCAGGCCATGGCCTTCGTGTAATAGCCTATTGTTTATTGTAGTGTGTGTTTTGTTTTATTCTGAAATGAAATTAGTTCTCAAAACTGACGAAAGATGGATTTTGGAAGATAGGAAAATTATGTCTGAAAACTAACGCTTCACTGAAAGTTACTATTTTTCTGAAAATCCTTGGATGCCAAGCTTCAAAATGACGGTTCATTCATTAAAATCCGTTCAGCTGTTTTCCCGTAATTTCCATTACCTGTTCAAATTATATATATAGATAAAACGGGCTGCTGTTTTAAAGAAATTTAGTGACTCTATTTCGATGCTTGGGGTCGTGATACGATCTGTGAACAGATATTTCTGCACCGTGATTGTCACCTTGAAAGATGTCTTAAACGTTATGGAATAATAACAATGATAATCTATATTATTACTGTTATCAATATGGTGGACAAACAATGAGTATTCTAATGAGGGATCTGTAACAACAGCTCTGCGCCGGGGGGCAGCAGTAACCGGTTCCTTGCTCCATTAACATTTTAATCTTTCAAAATGATTTTGTGACCAATGAATCGATAAGTCGTTGCTGGCAGTAAGAATATACACTGGATGTACCTCTAGCAAGCTAATGTATGCAAGAAGATGGTGGGACGGGGGCTGTCTAGGCTGGAAATCTTAAAAAGAGAAGTGTACTGCCACTTTACGAGACCGGGGGATCAGTTTGTTATATATAGGCGTGTTATAGAGAAGCCTTCGAAGGTAAGGAGCCGCTACCGAGTTACGTCATTTTTAACTCGCGTGTCCTTGTTTGAAACAGATGTCGTCTATTTCAGCCCACATCAAACTCCAAGTTTTACGTTTTCTGGAAGAAAATATTTTCAAATGTATCGATCTGCAGGGTGTTTCAAAACTTGGTGCCTGATGGTAAAGCGGTAAGGAATTTAGTTTTAGGAGCTCAGAATGAATAAAATAATTACTAAAATAGAAAATCAAAATAGAAGATACAATATACTGTATATCAAATGTCAATAAAATATGAATACGAAAGAATATTGAATTTGAATATCATTACAGTCAGTGGGAACAAATGGCCTGTGTGCAATCGACGAAGTCAATAATTATGAATAAAAATAAGCAAGCAGAAAGCATAAAAGACGATGAAATCTTATAAAAACACTAAACAAAATTAGCATTATAAAATTCATTGCTATTATAAAAAAGTTTGTTCAACCAGTCAGAGAGAAGTCTGTTAAAAAAACTTTCTTTCCAGATTAAAAACATAAGAAGGAAATTTATTTGCAATTTTTAAGGACATAAAATAATTATTCATTCTTTTGGTTAGCCTAAATTTAGGCACCCAAAAAGGTTGCGGTTTCTGGTATTGTATAGGTGTACAGGACCGCCATTAACGAATGATACACAAATTGTACTTAATTTTGATGACAATAAATATACATATACCGGTACGTATAGATGTACATCATTTCTAAACATCAAAATATGTGAATTATTTTTGACAATATATAGGGCTTGATAAATATACTGTGGCATTACAGTCATAGTTTTTTCATTCACGAATAACAGTCTTCAGTGTACCTTCTTTGATGAATTCGTTATAATTCTAATATATTTTTATTAACATAAAACCTTATGAATAAGAGTACTATTTTCCCACAAAAGTAGTCCGTAAGAAAGTACGCAGTGAAAATAAGAAAAATAGACAACTATAATGTATTTCTTCGGAACATACATTTTTAAATTTCATGAAAGATATATTATTTTGACAATTTTTTTTTTTTGCAAACAAAATCAATATGGTCTCCCTAGGTAAGTGTGCTGTCAACAGTAATACCGGGAGTTTAAAGTTACCACTATCCACGGCTGTTCTAGTAAATATGAGACACGCAGTTTTAGTTTCGTTAAGAAGATATTTCAACTAAAACATTTCTTGGCTTCCGTAAAAACTGAATTAGTAAGAGTTTTCAATTCATTATATCACTATGACGTGTAAAAAAAATGGCATCATCAGCGAACACCACAGAAAAGCAGAAACATTGCACATAAAATCATTAACCATTATTAAAAACAAAATAGAACCCAGCATTGATCCTTGAGGAACATAATATTTGACATTCACGAGCTTACATATTTTGCTATGAGTGAAGATACAATTAATTTAAATTCATTATCTCTAATACCGTAATATTGTAATTTTTCTAACATAACATGATGTGAAATACAGTCGAAAGCCTTATTAAATCACAAAATGTAGAAGAGATAAATTTATAGTCCTCAAGTGCTTCAAAAATAAGATCAGTAAAACTAATGTAAAGGGAACTCAACATACAACACGTTACATTTCAAATTTCATTTATCGTCATTAAGCACAATATAAGCAATAGACAAAGTCAAAGAAAACTTAAATAAAAGCATATTATGCTATATTAAAAACTCATTTAACTTTTCTATTTATCTAGGAATTTCTACAATGCTGTAGTTTTCATGATCCAAACAAACTTGTAAATCATAAAATAGGCCTGTCATTGTTCATTTCATTTTTTCCTCCACTGTTCAATATCAAAAGCTCTGCATCTTGTAATCCTTTCAGCTCCATACACCATCTCACTCCTTCCATCCATTTTGTCAGTTAGTCTTTCTTTCTTATTCCTTCCTTCTGGTTCCCAACACATCACTTACTTTCTTCGGTATTTTTCCATCTTCAATCCCCACTAAATACCCGTACTATTGCAAATTTTCTTCATTTATAATTTCTACTATATTTTTTTGTACATTCATTATCTCCTTCAGTACTGTATTCCTTATCTTTTCTCTCTTTGACTTTCTAGCTGCTCTTCTCCGAAAGTCCATTTCAGTGGCTCTTAATTTTCCTTCTTGTACCTATTTATTGTCCAAGTCTCTGCTCCGTACATCATTATACTTTAGAAGTAAAAATTAATAATTATATATTTCTATCTTTCACATCTAAAAACTCATCAATTGAATATAGAGGATATGAACTAGTCATTTATGAATTCTTGATTTAAATGCAACAGTGCTTAAATGATTTAAGTTATCAGGCAGTTTATTGTATAATTTTGGCCCAAGATATAAGTGACAATTCTGAGTCTTATTCAACCTGAAATATGGAAGATTTTCTTCTTTTTTTAGCCTTGTCTGGTGACAGTGTTGGTCACTTCTTAAACTAAACTGTTTTAAGAAATTTTGCATTAAAATTAAAACATTCAAAATATATAAATTACACAATGTTAAAGTACTTAAATCTATAATCAATGGCCTACAAGGGGTTCTTTCATTGCAGTTTTTTTTAATTCCGTAATAATATAATTTCCTTTGTTCTCTTACTTTCATCTCATATAATAATGCCATAATCTAATAATAGATTCAAAATCGTCGTTGTTCCTGCAATATCTCCTATGTGACATATTTGTCGATTTTCAGATTTTTACTCTATTAAATAACTTAAATAGTGATACAGGAAATAATAAACTGTCCTATATGTAATCATATTTCTTTGTTTCGAAAATGTAAGATTTCACAGTCTCCTATGTAGCCTACGCCTACCATAGGTTGAATAAATGTGATTTTTCATCCTACTGAAAACTTTTATATTTTGCACATAGGAGTTATTGCAGGAACAACGACGAAATACTATAGGCGAAAATACACGCTTTTTAAGTAGTGAAATGGAATACGATTTTTTTAATTTCTAATTAAATATATAATTTTAGATAACCGTGATAACTCATTACCTTTGATTCTAATTTAAAGCACAGTGACTGTTACTTCATAGAACCCGGCATAAAATCTAAGGTATACTGAAAACCCTATTAGAAAAAAAAAAACCTACTGCATATAAATATTCAAATGTTCGCTTCTTGACCTGGCATTGAAATCTCTAGAAAGCGACTTCCTTAATTCTTTCTGTGAAGTTTCAGCAACTTACAAATTACATTTTCTTTATGTTGTAAGCGATATAACCCAATATTATTACTCTATTTTGTATGCCTACTAAGTGACTGTTGTTTAGTATTGATTGTTTATAAAAAAAGTTTTGTTTTTTAGTGTCACGTCAACTAGGACGTATGTAGTCTCCTCCAATTTGCTCCTTTTTTTTTTTTTTTCTTAACTTTTGCGTTGAAGTACAAACATCATAAAGTGGCTGTTAGGAAAGAGATTTCTTCCATCTTCAACTCTTTTAGCGTGTTTCTTCTATATTATCTGGATTTTGTTGTTTGCTGTCATAATTTTGACTGATTCAGTTATTTACGGATTTCTTCATTTGTAGTATTATGACAGTCTAGTATATACAGTCACGAAGCTCAATACGTAGTAAATATGCATCCATGGATAGTTGCTAACCACTAGGATCGCTACTATCTTCCATTAAAGACAATACGAAATAGTACCGGCACAGTCTATTGTTCCTAGCACTCTCTAAACTCGAGCTTCGTGACTGTATATAATAGACTGTGGTATCATCCAGAAGTACGTTGTGTAATGTTTCTCGAAAACTCAATTCCATTATATTATTTTTTTGCTTGTTTTTCAGGGTCCAGAAAGCAGAAGGACAACACACTTTGAGTAAGTACTCCAATGTCTTTATAGAATTTTAATTTTGATAACATGTGAACGTGATTTTCTGTACGTTAAATTACTGTGCACATGTGCTTTAGGTTTATTCAAAGGATGAATTCGCTAAACTTTCTTAAAATGAGGTATAAGAAAATAAAAATAAAAACACCGCGTCATTCACAAAGAATAACATTTTGCGTCACGATATTTTTTTTCAGTTTATTAATTTTGTCTGATTATGTAACATTAACTTCAAAATACAACAATTCAAAAGTGTTAAAGCTGTTATTACTCGTATATGCGTTATTTCGTTCTTTTTTAAGCTTATTCCGTGGAAAACAGGGTTTCTCTGCTGACGAAAATTGTCTTCACTTATCAGAATTTGTCATAGTGCCCCGAGGTTTATAATTGTAAATGTTTTGAACTGCATATTTTCGTTTTTTCATAATTCAGGAAGCTTGGAAATTTTGTGGCCAATTCGGTAAACACAATGAACTCTAGTATCGTTGTGCCCCGTGTTCAAGATGGGTTCACTCAGATTTCAGTGCTGTTGAAACTCCTCAAAATTTCATTTGTGACCTTTGCCAATCCGCATAAAAGAAAATTTAGTGCTAGGTTTCTCAAAATTTTGCATATTATTGCTAAATGTTGATTCTGTACCTATCAATACACATTCCAATTCCAATTGTATCTGCATATTATTACCTGAACTGCCTGCATCCCATTTCCCGCTTGGTAGGTAATGCCACGCATTGCAACTTTTTCATATACTGTCAATAGAAAATAATGTTGTTTAAAAATACGAGGTGCATCCAGAAAGTAAGTTTCCCTGTTTTTTTTAAAAGAACACACTTTCAGGAAAACATTTATTGGCAACAGGTACAGCAATGTTTCAGCTATTTTTCAACATAGCCACCATCAGAATTGAGACACTTGTCGTATCGTGGGATCAACTTTTGTATCCCTCTGTCGTAGAACTCTGCCGCCTGTGAATGGAACCAGCGTGTGACAGACGTCTTCAGCTCTTCGTCGTTGCCAAAACTCTCACCGGAGGACAGGAATTTCTTGAGGTGCAAGAAAACGTGAAAATCGCTGGGAGCAAGATCAGGACTGTAGGATGGATGATCAAACATCTCCCAGCCAAATTCCGTCAAAATAGCTGCTATGCGCCGAGCCGTAAGTGGACGAGCATTGTCATGGAGGAGCACAACACCTGCAGTAAGCATTCCACGCCTCTTATTTTGAATGGCACGTCGAAATTTTCGCAGTGTTTCACAGTAACGGTCAGCGTTCACTGTTTCACCTCTTGGAAGGAAGTCAGTGAGCAGAATGCCCTTCCTGTCCCAGAACACCGTGCACATCACTTTCCGTACCGACAGCGTCTGTTCGAATTTCGTCCTGACCGGAGATCCACTATGCCGCCAGTGCATTGACTGCTGCTTGGTTTCCGGGGTGAAGTGCGAAATCCAAGTCTCATCGCCCGTGACGATCCTGTCGAGGAACTCGTCGCCGTCATCGTGATACCGTTGCAGAAATGTCAGTGCTGCTCCTAAACGTTGCATTTTGTGTTCGGGTGTCAGGTTTTTCGGTACCCACTTGGCACACACTTTTTTGAACAGCAGGTGCTTAGTGACAATCTCATGCAACAAGGATCGCGATATCTGCGGAAAATGGCTGCTCAGCTCCGTAATCGTGAAGTGACGCGACGGTTCTCCATGATGCACTGCCGCACCAGCTCAACACGATCATCATTGATGAGGGACGGTCGCCCACTGCGCTCTTCATCATGGACACTTTGACGACCTTCGGAAAACTGCCTACACCAGCGACGCACCATCTGCTTACTCATGATGTTCGGCCCATAGACCTGACAGAGCTGCCGATGAATTTCAATTGGCGCAATGCTTTGTGCATTAAAGAACTTTATCACCGACCGAACTTCGCAGGCGGCGGGAGAAGGAATAAGAGTTTCCATTTCGGACCACTGCTGCCACGCTACTGGTACCAGGCGGGACCTGTCCGGTTGGCATATGATTGATACGTCATAGATCTGTTACGCTTGCAGAATTGACACGGCTAATTACGTTTACTTTCAAGGGAAAAAAATCGGGAAACTTATTTTCTGGATGCGCCTCGTACATTTTGTAACTTGTAAATATTAATAGAACCTAGTTGAGACAGGGAAGTCAAAAACTTTCTAATTCTAGTCCCCTAAACCTTATTTTACAGGAAAGAGAAAAAACTTATCAAATGCCTTAATAACTTTAAATATTATATAGTTACCTATTAATATTGTGTAAAATTACATTCTTTATCAATTAAATACTTCAAAACCTAAATTTTTGCATTATACAATTTGAAATAAACACTGCTGGAGTTAGGGGTTTTCTTACTTCCAGAGTATATGAATTAAGAAAAGTGAATAAATATGAGCCATATGAAGAAAAAAGATGAGTATATCATAATTCCCTTATGAAACATTGGAATATACGAGAAAATGGAAGTTTATTATTAAGATTAACATTGCGACAGTTTCTTAAATTTCAAATATATGAGACAGAAGATCACAAATTACCATAAAGCACGTCAAAATACACAAATAGAACCACAAACAATATTAAAATGTTAACACAGTCTGATTCATATTACAGATTCTGTTTTTTTTTCTCTCTCATTCTCATGTTCTTCCTGTGCTTCTAGATTATTACTGTCCAAAAACAGAGTTTGATAATACATCCTACTTTCCTCGGAAATAAACCATTAAATTTTGCAAGTCCTTTTACTGCTTTCTTCTTTCAATGGCAATGCTGAATTGTACTTCAGTTGACTGGGAAATGATGCATCTGTATTGGGTTTCTGGAAGTTAAATCGACTCCATATTGTACCTTTCATAGTCTTACTTATATGGATTTCATATATTTTTTTGTGATTCTGAATACCGTATCACTTTACTCAGCTGGTTGAGCGATAGTGTTGCCACCTACCGGGAAATTAAGCTTGGAATGCAAAAACTCTCTTATTCCATGGAGTACGTGGAGTTCTGACTTCCACGATTTTTAAAACAGGCCCCAGAATGCAGATGAATGTCGAAATTAGTGTATTCTTGCCTTCCATGCCTACGGAACTAACTAAAAAGCACCATCCAGCCCATAATTCAATTTTGTAAAAAATTGAATTTAGTGGGTTTTTGATCTCCCTGTCTCAATTGTTTTATTATCTCCGAAATTCAGTGTTACATTAAAATGATCTTGCAATTTATAAGAATAGAAAGTTAGATTATTAATAAGTATTTAATGAATTTCAATCTTAAGGCATATAAACTTGCAAATGTTTATTTGCTATTTAATAACAATATATGAACGTTTTCGCCGTTTAGGGCATCTTCAGATATAACAAAACATATTATCTGGACCTATGATAACATATTATGCAAATAACAAGGAAAAATAGAGAACAATATATGTGGTACATGAAATTCATGAGCTTTATGTAGATATAACATGAAACAGGATGAATGTTGAGATGATCTTTGACTTTGAACTTAGACTGGACGAATATTTTATTTTATACATATAGCTCATGTTACAATTAATATACAATGTTTAAAATTTGTCAATGATGTTAATTTTGAATTTAAAATGATGATAATAAAATATTTAAAGTAATCATGGCTAAAAGTTGTCGTAAGTTACAAGATAGTATGCGTAGTTAATGTTCTTGTATTTTGTAATTATTTCGCTTAGAGAGGCCGTTGGCATTTGAATGAATGTTGTTTGACGCTGATGACTACTTTACAATTGATATACAGTGATTAAATTAGTCAATGTTAAAATTTAATTTTATAATGAAGATAATAAAATATTTAGAGTAATCATGGCTGGGAATTGTCGTAAGTTCAAGATAGTTTTCGTAGTTGATGTTGTGTGTTTTGTAATTGTTTCACCTGAAAATAGAGATTAAGAGATAATAATAAATGCAAAATATAGACAAGTTATTATGTAGAGACGCAGATAATTATTATTATTATAAGATTACTCGTTAAAAATGTTGTTTATGTTAAAGAATTACTGTTGGGTGTAATTAGTTGAGATATTGAATAAATGCTCGTTGATTGTGAATGTAGTGGAATGTACGATAAATTTCGTAATAGATAAGTCATGAGTTGGGTATGATTTTTAATCATCAACTACGAAAACTATCTTGAACTTACGACAATTCCCAGCCATGATTACTCTAAATATTTTATTATCTTCATTATAAAATTAAATTTTAACATTGACTAATTTAATCACTGTATATCAATTGTAAAGTAGTCATCAGCGTCAAACAACATTCATTCAAATGCCAACGGCCTCTCTAAGCGAAATAATTACAAAATACAAGAACATTAACTACGCATACTATCTTGTAACTTACGATAACTTTTAGCCATGATTACTTTAAATATTTTATTATCATCATTTTAAATTCAAAATTAACATCATTGACAAATTTTAAACATTGTATATTAATTGTAACATGAGCTATATGTATAAAATAAAATATTCGTCCAGTCTAAGTTCAAATTCAAAGATCATCTCAATATTCATCCTGTTTCATGTTATATCTACATAAAGCTCATGAATTTCATGTACCACATATATTGTTCTCTATTTTTCCTTGTTATTTGCATAATATGTTATCATAGGTCCAGATAATATGTTTTGTTATATCTGAAGATGCCCTAAACGGCGAAAACGTTCATATATTGTTATTAAATAGCAAATAAACATTTGCAAGTTTATATGCCTTAAGATTGAAATTCATTAAATACTTATTAATAATTTACCAGGCATATTGATATATTAAAATGAATTGTAAAAAAAAAAAAAAAAAAGAAAG
This sequence comes from Periplaneta americana, assembly GCF_040183065.1. Taxonomy (NCBI): domain Eukaryota; kingdom Metazoa; phylum Arthropoda; class Insecta; order Blattodea; family Blattidae; genus Periplaneta; species Periplaneta americana. The sequence continues at coordinate 37,158,431 of NC_091124.1, read as the reverse complement.
AAAGAAAGTTAGATGCATGAAATTACCCCACTTTCCCCTACTTCTTAATGACTCGAGATGTTGCATTAACCGTGGTCGTTATAACCAAGTTCAACTGTATTTGCAGGAAACTCCCTGACAATTTATACCGTTTAATGACCCCTTTCGAGGCACTTACAGACTCACTACATTAGAAATAAGCAGCTTTTCTAAGTTTGATATCGAGGTAAGGGGAAGAAGCCAGAATAGAAGTGGTAGGATTAAAGAGTGTCCTCAGCAAATATCCGTCTTGCAGGACAAATGTTCCGTCATACGGTGGGAACCACAACGTCTCAAGTCTGCCGTGTTATTAAGTCGCCCCGGATGCGGTTCAATGGAGATGTTCGACAATGAAGTGCAATCACAACCTGCCCATCAACTTAAAGGCTTATCTCTCTTGTGGTCTGACATATGTTTCAATTTATTGGCACACCTGTTTCCGTAGTCATTGTGTTTTCAGTTTCCTTTAAATTGTTACTGACGGAGTAAAATTGCCGTTTGGAAAGTTTCACATTGTGCAAGACAGTTGGAATGGAAATAGTGACATACAACCCAAGTCGTATGGGTCTTAGCTTCTGGTATAATATCATTCCAGGCATCAGTGACAGGGTTCTAATGATGAATTGAGTTTACTTAAAGTTTCTGATCTCAGTACGTATTTTCATCATATCTGTTTGTTGAAAGCTCTTTTCTGAAAGGTTTTATTCCATATAAAACTTACAAATGGCTTTTAAGGAACCCGAAGGTTCATTGCCGCCCTCACATAAGCGCGTCATCGGTCCCTATCCTGTACAAGATTAATCCAGTCTTTATCATCATATCCCACCTCCCTCAAATCCATTTCAATATTATCTTCCCATCTACGTCTCGGATTCCCCAAAGGTCTTTTTCCCTCCGGCTTCCCAAATAACACTCTATATGCATTTCTGGATTCGCCCATACATGCCATGTCCATCTCAGACGTCTGGATTTAATGTTCCTAATTATGTCAGGTGAAGAATACAATGCGTGCAGTTCTGTGTTGTGTAACTTTCTCCATTCCACTGTAACTTCATCCCTCTTAGCTCCAAATATTTTCCTAAGCACCTTATTCTGAAACACCCTTAATCTCTGTTTCTCTCTCAAAGTGAGAGTCCAAGTTTCATAACCATAAAAAAAACAACCGGTAATATAACTGTTTTATAAATTCTAACTTTCAGATTTTTTTACAGAAGACTGGATGATAAAAGCTTCTCAACCGAATAATAACAGGCATATCCCATACTTATTCTGTGTTTAATTTCCTCCCGAGTATCATTTACAGTAGCGTGCAAATTAATCCGAACAACGTAATTACTTATGCAAAAACACTCAAACGGGATAAAAAAAAAGGATCTAAGACACACCTCAGTAATCTGTGTGGCCTCCCTTGTTCCTAATAACAGCTCTGAGACGATTTGGCATGGATTCCACTAATTTCCCACAAATATTCTTCATTTCTTCATCGCGAAACCATACACCAATGAGGGCAGAAATCATCTTCTCCTTTGCAGAACAATCCATTTTTTGCATTCTTCTTTTGCAAATTGACCACAAGTTCTCAATGGGGTTGATGTCGGGTGAGTTGCCTGGCCAGAGGAGTACCTGAATATTCTTCTTGTTGAAGAATTCTGTAGTTTTTCGAGACGTATGGCATGGTGCCAGGTCTTGTTGGAACACACCTCTGCTATCCGGAAATGATTTTTGCAGCTGGGGTACGATTCTGGTTTCCAATAAGTGAATATATTTGTCAGAATTCATCATTCCCTTGATAGGTATTAACGCTCCAGGCCCTTCATGTGTAAAACAACCCCAAAACATTACTTTAGGGGGGTATTTGGGTGCTTGTTGGAGATGAGGTGCTGTTACTTTTTCGGATCCTTTCCGTACGTAAGAAACACGGTGGCCGTGGACCTCGAAATGAGACTCATCGGAAAAAAGTACATTCTTCCAGTCATTCACTGTCCAGTGTTGATGTAATTTTGCCCACATTAAGCGTTTTTTGCACATAGCAGGGGTTAGCAATTGCTTCTTAATAGGCTTACGAGCCCTTCGTCCATCTTCCAAAAGCCTACTCCGCACTGTTGTGGCGTAAATATTCGCCCCAGTGGTAGCCACTAACTCGCGGGCTAAGTCGACAGCAGTTAGTCTAGGATTTAATTTACTCTTCCTGACAATTAAACGATCATCTGCAGGTGAAGTCTTCCTTTTCCGGCCACAGTTTCCTTTTTTCTGGGGTGTGATGGATCCAGTCTCCCTGTATCGTTTTATGATCGAATTAACAGTAGCCTAACCGATGTGACATTCTGCAGCAATTTGCCTCTGTGTCATAGAAGAATGCTCTGCTAATGTTATAATTTTAGACCGTTTTCGTGGAGTTGTATCCATTTGTGAAGATGACAGAATGTACACCGAATTGCAGTATTAAGTCTTCAACACAACTGAAATGCTTATAAGTACAAAATGACAGGCAAAATGTCACGTATTATAAAAAATAATAATAACGACAGACCTTCAACAATGGAATTACACGTACTACAGATGTCAGTTAAAGCGGTATGAGCAGCTGTGAGGCCAACAATGACAGAAAATGTAAAAATATGTCGTGTTCGGATTAATTTGCACGCTACTGTATATTTGTTATTGTTGCTCCAAGATATTTGAATTTTTCCACCTCTTCAAAGGATAAATTTCCTATTTTTATATTTCCATTTCGTACAATATTCTCGTCAAGAGACATAATCATATATATTGTCTTTTCGGGATTTACTTCCAAACCTATTTCTTTACTTGCTTCAAGTAAAATTCCCGTATTTTCCCTAATCGTTTGTGGATTTTCGAGGATATTCACGTCATCCGCATGGATGTAACCCGTTCAATTCCAAACCCTCTCTGTTATATTGGACTTTCCTAATGCAAAGCAAAGTTAAAAAGTAAAGGTGATAGTGCATCTCCTTGCTTTAGCCCAAAGTAAATTGGAAACGCATCTGACAGAAACTGACCTATACGGACTCTGCTGTACGTTTCACGGAGACACATTTTAATTAATCGAACTAGTTTCTTGGGAATACCAAATACAATAAGAATATCATATAAAACTTCTTTCTTAACCGAGTTATATGCCTTTTTAAATCTATGAATAACTGATGCACGGATTTAAATTATAGCTTTAGTAAGTCACATGTTGAAAAATATTGAAAAACGCTGGTGATAGAATTACAGTAGTAGAAAGAGTAAGGAATCGAAACGTGTACGCTGTACTTGGAACTAGTATGTTGGCCATACTTTCTGAAAATGTAATTTATTTCTTAATCTTAGAAACGGGAGCAAAGCGGGCACTGGGCGGTCCAAGCATCTCGTCATATGGGCCGTTACGACAGAGCGCTTCATACAGGAATTCCACTGTTACGTCACTCTAATGAGAGAGCCATCACGTAACATTAAACCACTCACAGACATTCAATTTTCGTGTAACCACAAAATTAAAATCCGGTTTCCGAGCCTCCGTGGTGATTACGTTGCAAATCGTCCGAAGCACCGTGGACTGTCATCACATACCACCGGGGTCCGAATCCGAGGCGACAACCAATGGGGAACGCCCCGGACATACCAGACGATAGGCCTCCCCATTCTTGTGTTTTTTTGTTTTATCTTGTTCCTTCCATTATCTCTGAAATTGAACCCTTTCCTCCTCTAATCACACATTCTTATATCTGCCGGTCAAATGACAGGAATCTCTTAATGAAGAGTTAGAAAGGGGACCAGCCCTCTCGCAGGGGTGGTGAGAACGACTACATGAACACCCAGACACATTGAGTGAACGGATATTAGCTTCCCCCACTTTGGAGAACTTCACAGACGAGCCTAATCCAAGATACTTGGAGGTCTGCGAAGTTCATACCTTGATGACGTGGTAATGGAAAGATTAAAAACTAGACTGTCAGGATGTGGAATTAGAAATAGGTAATTTCTCGGTAATATGATAATAATGATAATAATGATAATAATAATAATAATAATAATAATAGTTGTAATAATAATAATGATGATGATGATAATAATAATAATAATAATAATAATAATAATAATAATGACTTAAATTGACAGGAATCACGCAAGAAGACATCTTAAACAGGGAGATCTTGAGAATCAAAGTTCATAAATGGCAAGTTGACGAAGAGAAAAGAACGAAGAAAAAGACTGGAACAATGTGTACTGAAGAGAGAAAAGAACCCCACACCCAAAGAATGAGAGAACTATGGGCAAAAAGAAAGGCAAAGAGACCCCTCTAAGTACTTTTTTGCAACTAAAACAATAATAATAATAATAATAATAATAATAATAATAATAATAATAATAATAATAATAATAATAATAATAATAGTAATAATAATAGGTCATAATATCACTAGTAGTAGTAGTAGTAGTAGTAGTAGTAACGAAGGTAGTAGTAATAGTAGTTGCGGTAGTAGTAGTAGTAGTAGTAGTAGTAGCAGCAGCAGTGGTAGTGGTGGCAGTAGTAGTAGTAGTAGTAGTACTAGTAGTAGTAGTATGTAGAAACTATTAGGGAAAACACGAGAATCTTACTTGAAGCCAGTATTGAGATAGGTTAGGAAATAAATCCCGAAAAAAACGAAGTATATGATTATGTCTCGTGATCAGAACATGGTACGAAATAAAAATATAAAAATTAGAAATTTATCTTTGAAAGGTTGAAAAATTCAAATATGTCGGAGCAACAATAACAAAATATAATTAACACTGGAAAGGAAATTAAACGCAGAATAAATATGGATAATGCCTACTATTATTCTGTTGTTAAGTATTTTTCTTCTTCCAAATATTGAAGAATAAAGTTCACCGCGTCGTCGTAATTGTCCGTGGCCCAGTAGCCAGCAGCTGGGATAGTGCCTTCACGTATCGGACGGGCCACATTGCAACTGCACTATGCAGGCGAAGAAACTGCATCGTCGGTTGAAAGTTGGAATTTATGAAACAGTTGTATCACCGGTTGTTCTGTATAGCTGTGAAACTTGGAGAGAGGAACAGAGGTTAAGAGTGTTTGAGGAAAACATTTGGGGCTAAGAGGGATGAAGTTACAGGAGAATGGAGAAAGTTACACAACGCAGAACTGCACGCATTGTATTCTTCACCTGACATAATTAGGAACATTAAATCCAGACGTTTGAGATGGGCAGGGCATGTAGTACGTATGGGTGAATCCAGAAATGTGTATAAAGCGTTAGTTTGGATATCTGAAGGAAAAAAAATTTTTGGGAAGTCCGAGACGTAGATGGGAGATTCTATTAAAATGGGTTTGAGGAAGTGGATAGCCTATGATGGTAGGGACTGGATTAATCTTGCTCAGGATAGGGAGCGATGGCGGCTTATGTGAGGACGTGTCCTCTAAAAGCCATTTGTAAGTAAGTATGACAACTACCCAAAACACAAATTATATCGGTTGCAAATACCATACAACTTCCAAATCTAGTCTTTCAGGTAAAGCTTCCTGTAAATCAGATGTACGTTAACAGAAAACCACAATTCCAAGTCACACAGAGTTTGTGTGCACTCGATGTGGGTCTCTGCGTTTCGTCAGCCCACGCGAGTTGTGTGGATATAAAGGGAAAAGTTGAGACGGTGTCGGGTGGAGTTCCCGGGTAGCTCAGTTGGTAGAGCGCTGGTACTTTCAACCAGAGGTGCCGGGATCGATACCCGGCCCCGGAACAATTTTTCCCTTGAAATTATTCAAATCTGCTTTACAGGAAGCTTTACCTGAAAGACAAGATTTGCAAAAATTATACGTCACTGTGTACGTTAACAGAAAACCACAATTCCAAGTCACACAGAGTTTATGTGCACTCGATGTGGGTCTCTGGCGTTTCGTCAGCCCACGCGAGTTGTGTGGATATAAAGGGAAAAATTGAGACGGTGTCGGGTGGAGTTCCCGGGTAGCTCAGTTGGTAGAGCGCTGGTACGTTCAACCAGAGGTCCCGGGATCGATACCCGGCCCCGGAACAATTTTTCCCTTGAAATTATTCAAATCTGCTTTACAGGAAGCTTTACCTGAAAGACTAGATTTGCATAATACATACGTCACTGTGCACGTTAACAGAAAACCACAATTCCAAGTCACACAGAGTTTGTGTGCACTCGATGTGGGTCTCTGGCGTTTCGTCAGCCCACGCGAGTTGTGTGGATATAAAGGGAAAGGTTGAGACGGTGTCGGGTGGAGTTCCCGGGTAGCTCAGTTGGTAGAGCGCTGGTACGTTCAACCAGAGGTCCCGGGATCGATACCCGGCCCCGGAACAATTTTTACCTTGAAATTAACCATACAGCTTGTTGAGATAGCATCGACTGACTTGGCATCCAACTGTCCTTTTAACTCACGAAGACCTATACGCTACCTGTGGTACGCAATTCGTAGAAATAAATGTGTTCTTTGGAGTTATAATTTCTCAATTTGGAGTCGTGTCAGGGCGGGGCTTTTAAACGAATCTCCAGCACATCGCTCGTGCTCGGACGCGTCCCTTTATGACGTGGGCCGTTCCCAGAAACAGCTTGCAAGTGACGATCGGATCAGTCTGTTGTTTGAACCTCGGGGGTGAGAGCAATTTCGCAGTATACGATGCTGTGTTATGAAGTTGCAAAAAATCTGCTGGCAGTTTTCAAGGAATAGAGGCCTGCGTTATTAGTATTAAGTATTGCTAATGCCATAGAAGTGTTATTCTTGTCTGTCGTTCTCTGATCGTCTATTTGTACGTCTTTTTATCCCTCAACCTCTTTTTTTTTTCTCTGTCTCTCTACCAGCCAACTTTCCCTTTGTATGCGTTTTATTTTATTTATTTAGTTGTTTATTTGTTTATTTATTTAGTCACTTAGGGTGCTATTCATTGACATTTCGCAGCACCCGATACGAGCTTACTAAGCTAGCCTCGGCTATCCACTGGTTACTAGTACAGAATTCAAATCATATCCTATCGCTAACACTGGTTTATGAATACGAAAAACGCTGATCATCCACCGGAAACCGGCGCTAAAAATGTCTATGAATACGGCCCTTAATGATTTACTTATCTGTCTGTTCTAATCTAATCTAATCTAATCTAATTTTAATCTAATCTAATCTAATCTAATCTAATCTAATCTAATCTATCTGTCTATTTAATCTAATCTATCGCATTAATCCAATTTATTTTATTTTGTCTAATTTAATCTATCTTATCTAATTTATCTTATTTAATCTAATCTATCTCATTTAATCTAATCTAATCTATCTTATTTAATCTAATTTATCTCATTTAATCTAATCTATCTTATTTAATCTAATTTTTCTGATTTAATATTATCTAATCTATCTTATTTAATCTAATCAAATGTAATCTAACCTATGTTATTTAATCTAATCTACCTTATTTAATCTAATCTAATCTATATTATTTAATCTAATCTATCTTATTCAATCTAATCTATCTTATTTAATCTAATCTATTTTATTTTATCTTATCTAATTTATCTTATTTAATCTAATCTAATCTATCTTATTTAATCTAATATAATCTGTCTTATTGCATCTAATCTATCTTATATTAATTTTTAACAAAAATAATCTGCCCTCCATGACCATAAAGATCCAGAATAAAAGCACTACAGAATAATTTAGAAAGACAAATTGTTTAGTAAAAAAATCCAGAGAAATGCAAATCCAGTAGAATCATTAATGGCCAAAATATAAGTGATAATGTAATATTTGGATTGAATCCTTAAGGATATTCAATAAAATGAAATCTAGTTATCTTATTTAATCTAATCTATCTTATTTTATTTAGGCCTAATCTATCTTATCTAATCGACCTACCCCATATTCTCCTATCCTCCTATTCACCTATCCAATTATTAACCTATCCACTTACCCACCTAACTCTCTATATATTTATACAGGGTTTAATATCTGTGTACATACCGCATGTTTAGGATCTATAAGTATATCAGTAGGCCGTTTATACTATTGTTGAGTTTCTGATTTTATTGTGTAGAAATTAGTTTTTACTTTTTTATTTTGATTTGGGTTTAATATTTTGGTTGGATCTATTTTTGTTTATTAATAAATTATTTAATTTCCTTTTAAAATTTTAACAAAAAAAAATTAAAAATAAATACATAAACTACTAATTATTACCATACATGTACGTAGCTTGTGTTCATCTAACTAATTATAGATTTTGATTAATGTTCATGATATTGTTGATTGAGGCGGTGATGAATCATGGCATGTAAATTTCCAATCCGGCATTTGCCTTTGTGACTGAGGGAAAACCCAGTGAGATTGGTCGGTCAAAAGGTTTGAACCCGGGGCCTCCATAATGGGAGTCTGAGCTAACTCACTCTATTTTATTTATATGCCTGTCTGTTTCTCAGAACAAATCTTTGTATAGCTCTCTTCCTTTTTACTCTATGTGTATATTTCCCTGTGTCTTTCATTCTCAGTCTGTTTTCTTATGAGAAGTCGTACATATCTGCGTCTGTTCTCCTTGTAAAACTCCTACAAAATTTCTACCCCCTGGGATCATTCTCCCATCGTTTCGTTACATTTATCTGTTATTTGTTTTCGACCTTTGCGAATTCGAAATGAGACAGTAGAGCAAATGGACAGCTTCAGATACTTGGGGTGTACTGTAAGCAGTAACATGAAAAAGGAGCATCTTCTGTGGACCTCTAGAAAAAGAACTAAGGAAGAGACTGGTGAAGTGCTTTGTGTAGAGTGTGGAATTGTATGGGGCACAAACATCGATATTACGACGAAATGAAGAGAAGCGACTAGAAGCATTTGGAATGTGGATATGGAGAAGAATGGAGCGTGTGAAATCGACAGACAGAATAAGAAACGAAGCTGTGTTGGAAAGAGTGGGTGAAGAAAGAATGATGCTGAAACTGATCAAGAACAAAAAAAAAAAAGAAAGAAAGAATTGGTTGGGTCACTGGCTGAGAAGAAACTGGGTACTGAAGGATGCACTGGAAGGAATGGTGAACGGGAGAAGAGTTCTCGGTAGAAAAAGATATCAGATGATAAACGACATTAAGGTATAGCTCGCGCAAGGAACGATTACCGAAAAGCAATGTTGGCGTTGCTGTCTGTTTTGACGTGTGTATGTAGGCACGCCGAGGGGGTGAGAGGTACGGGCCGAAGGAAGTACTGTCTCTTCCAAGAAGATGAACAGATGAGGACATCGCTGTGGAAATAAAGAACGTAGCAAGAGAAAAATTCGAAGCTAATTAAACGCGCAACATATGTTTACGAATGAAATAATAATACCGTGCGATACAAGACACGCATTCACGTAATGTAACTATCACAACGCAAGACTGATTTTATTTCATTTCTCTTCAAACTGTACTCTTGAATATCTTTCAAGCTATCTCGTGATTTTTCCTGTCGCCCGCTCTTCCTTATCGCATTGTTTGATTCGCATTCCTTCCGTCGGTATTCCGTGCTTCCGAGACCTATATTTGGATCATATGAGGAGACGAAGAGGAAGGCAGAAAATAGGAAAGATTGGAGAATGCTGTATTTGTATTGAATGGCCTGCCCTCGGACAGAAAGCTATAAATGAATTAATATAAAGAGTGAGACTTATTTGTGATCCGAGTGAACGAAATGATTCTTGAGAAACTCTCGAAAGAAATTATACGAATAAGTATGTGTCACCATCCTCTTGGAAGAACAGTCAGGATTCCGAAAAGGAAGATCATGTATTGATAACATATTCACAATAACACAAATAATGGAAAAATCCAAAGAATTTAATAAAGAACTCCATTTACTGTTTATAGACTATCAGAAGGCATTTGATAATATAAAAATAGATAAACTCTGGGAAATTATGGAATTAAGAGGTATTCCTAAACATTTAATAGACATAGTAAGAAGTATATATGAAAACTCCACCATATGCTACAAATCAAAAGAACTGTATTATGAGACAGTAAATTTAGGAGTAAGACAGGGCTGCAGTTTGTCGCCAACACTTTTTAATCTTTATATTGACGAAGCAATGAGGAAATTTAAGTTGCAAATGCAGAAGTTCAACATATCAGAAGCCGTTAAATACAAAAAATTCTTAAAAAAAAAACCTCCTCTTTGCTGATGATCAAGTTATATTAGCTAGTGACGAGGATACGTTGCAAAGGGGGCTATTTGAATTATATAAAATTACGAAAGATATTAATCTAACTATTTCGAAAGAAAAAACAAAAGTAATGGCATTTATGGGCAAAAGGGTGGTGAGATCAAAGGTAGTAGTGGAAGACTATATCATAGAACAAGTTAATACTTTTAACCTCCTTGGCTGCCATCTATCTTATACTCATGAAAAATATATTGATTATAAAATTGCCCAATTTAATAATAGGGTAAACTAGGGTCTGTTGGACAGTCGGGCACGTTGGACACTCCGTACTTTAACGTGTTACCACGCCACTTGTGGGCACCACATTCTACTGGAAGTCAATGACGGAAGTAGCCCCACTCGTGGCTACTTCCGTCATTGACTTCTAGCTGAATGTGGTGCCCACAAGTGGCGTGGTAACACGTTAAAGTACGGAGTGTCCAACATGCCCGACCGTCCAACAGACCCTAGTTTACCCTATATGTGGGACCATTAGAAGAACACTCCAAAATAAAACAAGGGAAGATACACAGATTAAACTATATAAAGTTATGGCAATACCAACGGGCTTATATGCGAGTGAAACTTGGACGTTAAAAGAGAATGATAGAAGTCGACTACAGGCAGCTGAAATGCGATTTCTTCGAAGTGTAGTAGAAGTAACTCGACTGGATCACATCAGGAATGAGGAAATAAGAAACAATCTAAAAGTTAACAGCCTGTTAGAAACTGTAGATGAGTATAAACAGAAATGGTGGGAACACGTACAACGCATGAGCCAAGATAGAACCCCGAAAATAACCACTGACTATGTATCCACTGGAAAAAGAAGTATCGGCCGACCAGCAAGAAGATGGATACAAGAAATAAAGGAGCCGCAACGGGCTTAAAGCCTACAGCTTGAAGCAGTAGAAGAAGAAGAAGAAGTATGTGTCATCTTATTTTCTACGATTTGTAGTAAAATAGAAGCTTATTTATATGCCAGGAATCGAACTCGCTACCTTTCAAGACATTAGTTAATTAGTTCTCATTGTTACAGTAGCGGAGGCACTCGTAGTAATGTATTACAGTCTTCATTACGCGATTTTACTAATGAATTTGCCCTCTTTGTCTTTTCTTGCTTAATTTATGCACTAGGAGGTCGTTTCTCTTTCAGTGATATTTGTAGAATTACACTTCTCTAAATTTATAGTGGAAGAGGTTGTAAATACAACACATAGCTCATTCATGACGACGTATTGTGACGTAAGAGGTATATCGTTTTTCTGTTTTTTTTTTATTTCCATTGCGTGTTACTATTAAAGGATGTCAAATATAGGCTATTAATAATATGTGGGCCTAATACATAATGGATTTGCTAGGTTGTGAGTGGATCCCTTTGGTCATACTATTGGGCGGCTGGGATTGCCGCGCTGGGCGGGGTCTGAATGATTACGGTAGCCGAAGAACGCCCATGCCCCCAGACATGATCGGCTTGTACCCACTCCAGGTATAAGAAACCTCATTACCATCTTCTCAATTTTATATATACAATGTGCCCGAAATATGTAAATTAACATCTGTAGGGGATGGATGTCGTCTTCCAGTAGTCGGTTGCTTTTTAAAGCGACTTCGGAAGTCTTCTGAGAAGTCTTCCCCAGCCGAGATCTCTGTTGTGATCTCCATGGTGACTATATTTCTTGGCTACCATGTGTTCACAACATGTAACTACAGAGTAGAGACAAATGAAGTATTGTGCGTCTATTACCAGATTTAGGTGCTTAAGAATACATATAAATGGGGTTATTTTATTTATTTTATTGGGTTATTTTCCGACGCTGTATCAACATCTAGGTTATTTAGCGTCTGAATGAAATGAAGGTGATAATGCCGGTGAAATGAGTCCGGGGTCCAGCACCGAAAGTTACCTAGCATTTGCTCGTATCGGGTTGAGGGAAAACCCCGGAAAAAACCTCAACCGGGTAACTTGCCCCGACCGGGATTCGAACCCGGGCCACCTGGCTTTGAGGCTAGACGCGCTGACCGTTACTCCACAGGTGTGGGCCCATATAAATGGGAAATATGTTAAAAGAAAGAGTGAGAGGAGGTAAAGATTGAGAACGTAAGAACGAAGTGGAAGGAGGAAACAATAAATTTATAAAGATGATAAAGGAAAGAATTTAAGGAACACTAGAACTAAATTTCTGCAAAAAAAAAAATGATCAAAAAAACAATTTTCGGTTTTTTGTACGAAATTATTCCTTGAATACTTAGGAAGTTGATGGTAGCTAAGAGGTTTCTTGACACTACGTGCTATTTGAGGTTCGGGAGCGATTTTTATATACAGTGTAGGTCTGATTCGTATGTAAATATTGTATCTCTTTCCACAAATTTGCTTCTTTCTCGAAATTACATTTTTTATGTTTAACATGCTCCATAGGGTAGAGTAGCATAAATCGCACAGCTTTCTAAATCGCACCACTGCTAGTTTAAAACAAATTACTGTAGTAGTGTGGCATCTAGTGGTATTGTTACAATCTACCACATGAACTTCCACCATGTCACTTGATTTCTGCCACATCTTTGTGTCAGCAGCGTGGTGATAGAGTATCTAATATAATCGCTGAGGTGGATGTATATTTAGCTAACATTTTGTAACTAAATAACGGATTTGTATGCCAAGGAATCCATAATCTTAAGATGTTATTGGTTTAAAGAGGTATTAAAGAACATTTAACTTAGTAGGATTTTCGAACATGTGGTGATTATAGGCTAGAATGAAGGAAATAATAACTTATGGCGTAGTTTCTCAATTCGCACCAATTTGTAGCTGCCTAATTCGCACCGGTGCGATATGAGCAACTGTAGCAATTCTAACCGTACAAAAGAAGGCCCAAAAATTTTAACTGAACTAGTAATGCATCACGTGGGTGCAATATCAAGTGGTGAAAAGGGCGTTAATACAACAAGTGTGTGTTGTACAAGCGCACCAGATATTTTGTGCCACCTGTGATAATTTTTAAACGTCAAACAGTGCATCCTTCATTATCAGCTGGTGCTCCTCCAGGATCGTTATTTGTTTGATTTGAGTCAGGTTACATCAACAGTGAACTATTTGTCGAATAGCTCAAACATTTTATTTGCCACTCAAACCTGCCATAGAAAAAAGTGCTGCTTCTGTATGTCCACCTATACGACCCATTCCAAAAATTTAGAAGCTAGATTATCTCGGGAAAATGGTATGCTCCTATTTCAGCTTCCTCGTCATAATACGCATAGGCCCAGCCTTTAGATGTTTCTATCTTCAAATCATTTCAGACAGCTATATCATGGAGCAGTTCTTAGGTGGCTTCGAGATAATAGTGGAGAAAAGGTAACGCATTTACTGTCTGAACTGTCTTGTGAAGTACATGGCAAATGTATTACAATAAAAAACGCATTCAGAAAGTTTAAATGTTCCGTAATTTACGCTCTATTTTTTCAATTTCATTTGAAGATGCGTTACTCTCTTTCATTAATTTCAATAATTAGCATTTATTACATTATTCATTTAAATATTCTTCAATATTTTCAATATTAAAAGCTTTCCTTCATCCTGTTCCCTGCAGATAAAGAGGTGCGATTTAAGAAACCGCAGGTGCTATTTAGGAAACTAGTTGCCTAAATGGCACCACTGACATGTGTTTCGAAAATGTCATTTTAATTAAAAAATACTAAACCAAATTCAAGGATTCTTTTTTACATCAAAGGTAAATGATCTGGGAATGTATCTCTGTAAAGGAATGCAGAAAATAAAAACTGTATTGTTCAATAAAAATTATAAATGCTAAAGTGGTGCGATATAGGCAACCTTACCCTATAAATGAGAAATACGAGTTAGTTAAAAGAAAGAGGGAGAGGAGGTAAAGATTGAGAACGTGAGAAGGAGGACGTTGAAGAAGGAAACAGTAAGTGTAAAACGATAATAAACGGAAGAATTTAAGGAACACTAGGTCTAAGTTTTTGCAAAACCCAAAAAGAGGTAAAAAAATCAATTTTCGTTTCTTTTTTTGTACGGAATTATTCTTTGATACTTAGGAAGTTGATGGTAGCTAAGAGGTTTCTTGACACTACGTCCTATTTGAGGTTCGGGAGCGATTTTTATATAATATAAGTTTGCTTTATATGTAAATATTGTATCTCTTTCCACAAATTTGCTTTTTTCTCGAAATTAAATTTTTTATGTTTAAAATGTTCCATACGCATGCAGTTTTAATAAAATTAAAAGAAAATATTCCTACATGTTCATGCGTAGCCTATATTATGTCATATATAACTAGCTTACGCCTAACGTTGAGAAATGTTAAATATCTTGAAAATTAGGAGCCAAGTTATTATTATGAAAATAAATAAAGAAACAAATAAATAAATAAATAAGTGAATAAATAAATAAGTAAATAAATAAATAAATAAATGAATAAATAAATAAATAAATGTCTAATATTAAAAAAAAATTGTGCCTGAACTACTCTACATATAATGAATTTCTCAACTTTAAAATATTGCTCGTGAATCAGGATTCATATGGAAAAATATGAATTTCCTATATTTGAATATAATGTGCATCGAACATTTTGATTATATCACTGATTTGTATAATAAAATTAAAATTAGCTTCGAAACTACCTCAAAATTGAGCTCAAAATCTGCACACACATTTTCCTAATGCCTCTAACAAACAGTTAAATAATGAATTAAAGTTTCTAACCGAATAATAACAGGCATTTCCCATATTTATTCTGCGTTTAATTTCCTCCCGGGTGTCAATTATATTTGTTACTGTTGCTGCAAGATATTTGAATTTTTCCACCTCTTCGAAGGATAAACCTCCAATTTTTATAGTTCCATTTCGTACAATATTCTGGTCACGAGACATAATCATATACTTTGTCTTTTCAGGATTTACTTCCAAACCTATTCCTTTACTTACTTCAAGTAGAATTTCCGTGTTTTCACTAATAGTTTGTGGATTTTCTCCTAACATATTCACGTCATCAGCATAGACAAGAAACTGATGTAACCCGTTCAATTCCAAACCCTCTCTGTTATCGTGGACTTTCCTAATGGAATATTCTAGAGATTAATTTCAATAGACAAAAATAGCGGATCTTCTTACTGAAGTTGCCATAACTTATGGTTTCATGACTAACCCTACACGAGCAATGGGCACTCAGTCCTTAAGGAGACACGGCAGTCGAACCTGGACCGCCTGTATTTATAGTCGGAAGCGCTACCACGTGAGGATGGCCGAAAAGGGACGTTTAGGAAAGAATTATCATTACCATTAATTACCACTAGGCCCCAGGGATGACAGAGATATGTGATACTTGTTACATTTGTTAATGGAAATGATAAAAAATGAGTAGTCGGTGGACACAGGCGCTTGTCTTCGGGTTTATATTTCGTTTAAATGGGCATTTTAAAATAATCGCCATCAGCGTTTCCCTTTCAATTATCGCCTAACAGAGTCTTCTTGAGCCGTGCATTCCACACTCATATTCCGTTTTTTTTTCTCTCTCATAAACCTCTTGCATTCTTGATTCTTCTTCTTCTTCTTCTTCTTCTTCTTCTTCTTCTTCTTCTTCTTGAATAATTATCCACTGCTAAAATTTTACCGCCACGGCTTCTGTTGGCCTCTTTTAGTTCGGCCCTCCATGTTGTTACAGACATTCTTTTTAAAGAAACAAAAAAAAAAGTCAACATAATAAGCCCATCCCACCGCGTTTTAAATTATACACGTTCTTCCCATAAAGCATCCCAACCAATTTTATCCTACATGCAGGAAGGTAGACCGGAGCGGGGAGGGAGCTTCTATAGTAATACCAGAAGCTATATCTAACTATAGGCTAATTGCATGTCTCATATAAAACATGTCCCATCACACCGAACCAGCTTCAATTTAAAAATAATAATTATTTAAAACAAAACACAAAGAGGCTGATAAAAAAACCTTTAAGAAGAATGTTGAATTTGAGATGATAAAGGCAGACCAAAAAGAAATGATTTTTTGGGGAAGGCCCTATAATCATACACCCACCAATATACAATGTACAGCCTGGCACAAAAGTTGGGATGCTATCGACAGTAGTGCTACCTCATGCGATGAGACGCTTGACTGGTTTCAAGAAATTATGGCTGAAGTGCCCTGGGAGCTGGAACTGAGATGCAGGAGATAGTCTGATGCTGGGGAGCAGTGTATCAGTAAGATGGAATATACGGCTTAATTTATAGTATAGAGCCAGATTAAATAACGTAGTAAGATTAATTTCGGGATCGATATTATTAGAAGTAACTATTCATCACCACCATCCACATCACTCCATGCGTATGTTCGTATTCCTTCTGCTCTCGCTACTTGGTAGGATATTTTCACTCACTCACTCACTAATTAATTAACTCATTCACTCACTCACTCATTCATCTACCCACCCACTCATCCACTCACCCACCCACTCATTAATTCATTCATTCACCACCCACTCACCCACTCACCCACTCCATTCATTCATTCATTCATATACCCACTCATCCACTCACTCATCCACTCATTAATTCATTCATTCACTCACCCACTTATTCACTCACTCATTCATTCTCCCACCAATCCACTCATTCATTCACCACCCACTCACCCACTCCATTCATTCACTCATTTATATACCCACTCATCCACTCACTCATCCACTCATTAATTCATTCATTCACTCACTCATTCATTCACCACCCACTCACCCACTCCATTCATTCACTCATTCATATACCCACTCATCCACTCATTAATTCATTCATTCACTCACTCATTCATTCTCCCACCAATCCACTCATTAATTCACCACCCACTCACCCACTCCATTCATTCACTCATTCATATACCCACTCATCCACTCACTCATCCACTCATTAATTCATTCATTCACTCACCCACTTATTCACTCACTCATTCATTCTCCCACCAATCCACTCATTCATTCACCACCCACTCACCCACTCCATTCATTCATTCATTCATTCATATACCCACTCATCCACTCACTCATCCACTCACTCATCCACTCATTAATTCATTCATTCACTCACCCACTTATTCACTCACTCATTCATTCTCCCACCAATCCACTCATTCATTCACCACCCACTCACCCACTCCATTCATTCATTCATTCATTCATTCATATACCCACTCATCCACTCACTCATCCACTCACTCATCCACTCATTAATTCATTCATTCACTCACCCACTTATTCACTCACTCATTCATTCTCCCACCAATCCACTCATTCATTCACCACCCACTCACCCACTCCATTAATTAATTAATATACCAATCCACACACTCATCTATTAATTAATTCGCCCATCCACTCACCCACTCCATTCATTCATTCATTCATTCATTCATTCATTCATTCATTCATTCATTCATTCATTCATTCACTCACCCACGCACTCATTCATTCTCCCAACCCACCGGCGTGGCTCAGTCGGTTAAGGCGCTTGCCTGCCGGTCTGAAGTTGCGTTCGGGCGCGGGTTCGATCCCCGCTTGGGCTGATTACCTGGTTGGGTTTTTTCCGAGGTTCTTCCCAACTGTAATGTGAATGCAAGGTAATCTATGGCGAATCTCGGGCCTCATCTCGCCAAATATCATCTCGCTATCACCAATCTCATCGACGCTAAATAACCTAGTAGTTGATACAGCGTCGTTAAATAACCAACTAAAATAAATAAAAAATTCATTCACCCATCCACTCATTCATTCACCACCCACTCCATTCATTCATTCATTCATTCATATACCCACCCATCCACTCATTAATTAATTCATTCACTCACCCACTTATTCATTCACTCACTCATTCATTCTCCTACCAATCCACTCATTCATTCACCACCCACTTACCCACTACATTAATTAATTAATTCATTCATTAATATACCAACCCACCCACTCATCTATTAATTAATTCGCCCATCCACTCACCCACTCCATTCATTCATTCATTCATTCATTTACTCACCCACGCATTCATTCATTCACCCATCCACTCATTCATTCACCACCCATTCACCCACTCAATTAATTAATTAATTCATTCATTCATTCATTGATATACACCCACTCATCCATTAATTAATTCCCCATCCACTCGCCCACTCCACTCATTCATTCATTCATTCGCCCACTTATTCATTAATTCACTCATTCACTCACCCACGCACTCATTCATTCACCCACTCCATTAATTAATTAGCAAATTTATTAATTCATTAATATACGCACCCACCCACTCATTAATTAATTAATTCCCCCATCCACTCACCCACTCCACTCATTCATTCATTCATTCACCCACTCACTTATTCATTCATTCATTCACTCATTCATTCATTTACCCACCCACGCAGTCATTCATTCACCCACTCCATTAATTAATTAGCCAATCTATTAATTCATTAATATACGCAACCACCCACTTATTAATTAATTGATTCGCCCATCCACTCATTCACTCCATACATTCATTCATTCATTAATCTACCCACCCACGCACTTATCCACTCACACACTTATTCATTTATTAATTCGCCCATCCACTCACCCACTACATAAATTCATTCATTCACCCATTCACTCATCCACGCACTCATGCACTCATTCACTCACGCATCCACCCATTCATGTTTATACACAGACATAGAGATACAATAGAATTTCCAGTTCTGTTTCATGTTGCTAAAAGCATATCCTTCTGTGAAATTCTCGAATTATAAAAAGTTTGATATAAGAAGATACTTCGAACAATGGGATAGTAAAAACCTGAAGGTATACAAGGTGACCCAGGAGTCTTCATACATTGGAAGACTGTTCTTTCTTTACAGGTGAGTCTAAAATGCTATTGACTCTTGACAAGAGTATCGGAATCATCCTCTTAAATAGGTCAGGCAGCATCAGATATCCTATGTAGGCCTATTTCACTATAAATCCAGCATTCTCCAATTTTGTCTATATTCTACCTTCCACTTAGTCTCTGCAAATGATCCATATGTCTTAATGTCGTCTCTCATCTGATATCTTCTTCTGCCCCGAACTCTTCTCCCGTTCACCATTTCTTCCAGTGCAGCCTTCAGTAGGCAGTTTCTTTCCAGTCAGTGACCCAACCAATTCCTTTTTCTCCTCCTGATCAGTTTCAGTATAATTCCTTCTTCACCTACTTTTTCTAGCACAGCTTCATTTCTTATTCTGTCTGTCATTTCACACGCTCCATCCTTCTCCATAGGCCTATCCACATTTCAGATGCTTGTATTCGTTTCGTCGTAATGTCCATGTTTATGTCCCGTACAATCCAACACTCCACACAGAGCACTTCACTAGTCTCTTCCTTAGTTCTTTTTCCAGAGGCCCGCAGAAGATGCTCTTTTTTATTAAAGTCTTCCTTGGGCATTGCTATCTTCCTTTTAACTTCTTGGTAGCAGCTCATGTTACTGCTTATAGCAAGGCTATACCCCAAGTATTTCAAGCTGAGCAGTCAATGTGGTAATAAACAATATGTTTATAAAAATTTTCGTTAGGACCTGAAAAATAATTTCTGAGAATATAATACGAGGAAAAAAAGAAATAAACGAAAAAAAAAAAACAATTCGCTCCAGTATTTACGTCAACTGAAAGAAAATAATCCTACTTACTTATTGTAGGTATCAATGAACTCAGCAGGGTATGTTTTATGATTGGTGAAAATTTTGTTTGTCTATCTGTTATACTTCTGCAGAAAATTCAGTTCCTTTTGAGGTAAGGTAAAGTATGCGGACAATCTCTACTAGTGTCCTTAACATTTAAATATTCAAAGTTTCTATTATTAGTAAGCCTACTTCAAAATGTGACGATCTCAGAAAAGCGACAAGGATTATTCTTATCATTAAATTTATCGCTCCTTCACAACATTTGTAAGGCTCATTATGAGTACAATTCAAACAGCTATTATCTTTACACCCACTGAAAATTGAACAAATGTTTACATAAATATTTTTTACTCAGAGTAGTTTATACTAACACCCACTAAAATATTTGCTATTACTCACACCTTGTATCATAGTCGTCGTCATCATCAACAATAACAATAATAACAACAACATTTCACGTATTAGGCCTAGTGGTCTGTTACAGTCTCTATCCATCGTTTTTTAGATCTTCCGAAGTTTATGCGATCTCTTGGAACGTACGACAGGATTCGTTTTGGCAAACGAGTTTAGGAGATTCTGGCAATATTTCTTTCCAGCTCAGTCTATATTGATTTATAAGTTGAATAATTGAGTCCATTTTTAATTCTTTGAGTGCCTTCATTCCTACTGTGGTCAAGCAGGGAATAATCAGCAGTTCTTCTTAGGAACTTTATTTCCGTCACTCCTTCATCTGCCCTCCTGTTAGTTCGTTTCTCACTACCGTATGCAAGGACTTGTGCAAGGTACTAAGTCTGGTGTATCTTTGCACTTGAGAAGGTGTGAAAACTTCATTGATTACGCTTAGGAGCTTAATGAATTTAAAAATGTTATGCTTCATATCTTCTCCTTCAACAAATTAAAGGATTTATCCGAGGCATTTGAATGAATTGACTCATTCTATCAATATCTTATTTATACAGATTTTACTCTGAATTGGCTTTGTACTTAAAAATATTACTATTTTTGTTTTCTGTGTTTATATTTTGTATTTATTGTATTTTGTAAATTATATGTAGCACGTTGGAGTTCAGAGTCTTTGTATCACCTTGTATGTCTACTTAAAGCGACACATAATGATTTTTAAAACTTCCACAATTTTCATCCAAAATTTGTTAAATTTAAACTACATAAACAGGCCTATAATACTATCATTTCCACACCTGTGGAGTAACGGACAGTGTGTCTGGCCGCGAAACCAGGTGGCCCGGGTTCGAATCCCGTTCGGGGCAAGTTACCTGGTTGAGGATTTTTCCGGGGTTTTCCCTCAACCCAATACGAGCGAATGCTGGGTAACTTTCGGTGCTGGGCCTCTGACTCATTTCACCGGCATTATCACCTTCATATCATTCAGACGCTAAATAACCTAAATGTTGATACAGCGTCGTAAAATAACCCAATAAAAATACTATCATCTGTACAAAATTTGGTTCCATTAGTGCTAATAGCTTTGAAATTAAATTATTAAAATATATTTTGTATTAACATAAATAAAAAGCTCCTTGCGTGAAAGATTTCAAAATTTTTATTTCATATTTGCTCAAAAGCTTGAAAATAGTTATGGGAATAAAAATTAATTAGCTTTCGAGCTCAGTCTAAATAGTGAGTTACAATAAATGTTTAAATGTCATCAATTTATCCTTACAGCATATTTTAATCTAAGTGCAGTATGAATATGTCCTGAAGGACCTTAATATTAATATTTGATACAAATGCTAATTAAGTTTTATTTGTCATCATTTAATAGTTTCGAACCAATCTGACAATAACTGTTGTACAAGGGGCTTCTTTTATTCGGTAACCTGCTTACAATTTCGAAGCCGAGAAAACGGCATTGAAAAAACAAAAAAAATTTTTCTCTGAACTCATTCACGCACCACATGTTTTGGCCACATTTGATTACATGGCTAGAACATTTAAAACAGTTTTAAATATAATTACGATCATAAAAATAAAATAAGTGAATTTTCTTAATTTTAGGCATTATTTCTCCATAGTGTTTACTTAAATAGTACATTTATAAATTAAGTCAATTATCTTGGAATTTAGGATATTTTGTATTCGACAGATAATGGAGAAAAAAAATGGGAATATTAGGGTACAGTGCCTCAGTTATTCATAGATTTCAAAAAGGCATATGACTCGGTTAAGAGAGAAGTTTTTTTATGATATTCTTATTCAATTTGGTATTCTCAAGAAACTA
The DNA here is from genome assembly GCF_040183065.1 of Periplaneta americana. NCBI lineage: Eukaryota > Metazoa > Arthropoda > Insecta > Blattodea > Blattidae > Periplaneta > Periplaneta americana. Next base: position 37,136,293 of record NC_091124.1, on the reverse strand, counting down.
GTTCGATTAATTAAATTGTATCTCAGTGAAACATACAGTTGAGTCCGTCAGTTTCTGTCAGATGCGTTTCCAATTAACTGTGGGCTAAAGCAAGGAGATGCACTATTGCCTTTACTTTTTGACTTTGCTCTAGAGTCTGCCATTAGGAAAGTCCAGGATAACAGATAGGGTTTGAAATTGAACGGGTTACATCAGCTTCTTATCTATGCGGATGACGTGAATATGTTAGGAGAAAATCCACAAACGATTAGGGAAAATACGGGAATTTTACTTGAAGCAAGTAAAGAGATAGGTTTGGAAGTGAACCCCGAAAAGACAAAGTATATGATTATGTCTCGTGACGAGAATATTGTACGAAATGGAAATATAAAAATTGGAGATTTATCCTTAGAAGAGCTGGAAAAATTCAAATACCTGGGAGCAACAGTAACAAATATAAATGATACTCGGGAGGAAATTAAACACAGAATAAATATGGGAAATGCCTGTTATTATTCGGTTGAGAAGCTTTTATCATCCAGTGTGCTGTCAAAAAATCTGATAATTTATAAAGCAGTTATATTACCGGTTGTTGTTTATAGTTGTGAAACTTGGACTCTCACTTTGAGAGAGGAACATAGGTTAAGGGTGTTTGAAAATAAGGTGCTTAGGAAAATATTTGGGGCTAAGAGGGATGAAGTTACAGGAGAATGGAGAAAGCTACACAACGCAGAACTGGACGCATTGTATTCTTCACCTGACATGATTAGGAACATTAAATCCAGATGTTTGAGATGGGCAGGACATGTAGCACGTATGGGCGAATCCAGAAATACATGTAGAGTATTGGTTGGGAGGCCGGAGGGAAAAAGACTTTTGGGGAGGCCGAGACGTAGATGGGAGGATAATATTAAAATGGATTTGAGGGAGGTTGGATATGATGATAGAGACTGGATTCGTTTTGCTCAGGATAGGAACCAATGGCAGGCTTAGGCCTATGTGGGGGCGGCAATGAACCTCCGAGTTCTTTAAAATCCAGTAAGTAAGTAAGTAAGTATCTTGGAATTTAGAGAATTTCTTAGCTTAGTTTTCGAATAATATTGCAAGAAGGTCGTGTACTATAAACTATAATATCATTCGAAACTTTATGAAATGAAACCAGGCGTATAAAAAGTATAATCACAATGAATGTGTCATGTTCATGACACTCGTTTGTTAAAGATGTTCCAGTTGTTTCCTGAAAAGACTGTAACCTTGGGAAGAGAGGAAGATAGTCAGGGAAAGAAGGAGAGGAAAGGAGAGAGAGACGGCGAG